>NC_090244.1:24083478-24218478 GCF_024489055.1 Chanodichthys erythropterus
GTGTAAGGGGCTGTTCACAAAGAACGTGTTTTTTGCCTTTAAAAACGCGAAAGCCAAAACAGTGGAATGAAAAATAAATGCAAACACTTTTTTTTTTTTTTACTTGAATTCCACATTTTTAGAACACTGTCATGTGAGATGCTGCAAAAGACACGTGACTTGAGCAAAACGGTCAATGGCGTCCATCTAGTGCATGTTTAGACAGAAAACAATGGAAAAGCAGCATGATGGAATACAAAACCATGTTCAAAGTGAACAGCTTCTAAGAGGCCTCTAATATATTAGTCTTACAGAAAAAAAAAGAAATAAAGCACTTACTGCTGAACAATTTTAAACCATGCAAATTGAGAAAACAATTTAGAACTTTTTTGAAAAATTTAGAACAATTTATTGTCCTCTTTTTGTGCTAATAAGTCCCTCTGTCCTCTAATAAGTAGCTATAAATAGTAGTACACAAATAAACATAGTGGTTCTTTTAATTGCAACTACCCATTATAAATTATATATCTATTAATTCCCATTTAACATATTTAATTTGCAACACTGCTTGGAATTCTTTACCATAATTTTATTGCAGATATACTGTATTTTTTTTTATATTTATATATATTTATTAGGGCTGTCAAAATAACGTGTTCATTTCGATTAATTAATCGAAGAAAAAATAACGCTTTAAAAAAAATAACACAGATTAATCCATTACGTACTGACCTTTGAACCTGGAGCCGTTCTAGCCACCATTCGACTGTAAAATGAAGGAGGGAGACGACTGCTGCGCTGATGGACAGAACGAGCAGAGCTCCTCCCTCGTGCGCGCGAGCTCTCTTCTTCTTCAAAGTAAGCACCGTCTTTGCACTCTCTCTACCTCATACATAATAATCTAAATCAACTGACACAATGCTAAAAGTTCGTAAGACCGAATCCATGTTTCACGAGGCGCATTCCTGAATAACCGTTGGGTGTGAATAGTGCTCAAAAGAACGTCACCTCATCTTCGCTGACAGGCGCCCTGCACATGCAGCTGACATAAACCACACTTTCAGTAAACAAAAAGGTCTATAATGAATCATTTACTCGAACAACTCTGAAATGAGAACATACGTGTGCTTACCCCATTTAACAAGAGTGGTTAGTAAAATTAGCCTTAATAATCCACAATATTTTCAGGTAATATTTTCATGTGTAGTAAATTAGGCCTACCTATAAAATCAGTTAGTTTAGACTGGAGTGAGGTGAAACCAGAACAAAGCAAGTTGTTGTTAGCTAGGTGCATTCAATTGTATATGGTAGAAAATTATATTATTAGTTAATATAACTTCTAAATGCTACTTTTTAATACTTTTCAGGTTTAGCAAAAAAGCATCTTCTCTTACAAAGCTATAAAATCACTTTTTTTTTTTTTTTTTTTTTTTTGCAAAGAGGGCAAGATAGAATTACAGTGAGAGTGACGGGTACTTTATTGTCAGTATCGGGCTCGCAGATCACGTGGGTAGGGCACTTTTTATATGTGATTAATTTAGATTAATGTAATGTATGTAATTAATTAGATTAAAATTTTTAATCGATTGACAGCCCTAATATTATATATATATATATATATATATATATATATATATTTGTATATATATACAGAGAGAGAGAGAGAGAGAGAGAGAGAGAGAGAGAGAGAGAGATTGGTTTCTTCCAAGATTTCTTCCAATCAGATAAGTCAAAAATAAATAAATATGTTAATTAATCAGGGTTGGTATGTTAGGTTAAACTGACATTCTCAAAATGGAATATAAAGTCTAGCAAATTGAACTGTGGCAAAGTATTTCATACAGTATGCTCTGTTTGTATACTGCATATTGGCAAATGATTGTAGAAAGTAATCTAGGTATATGATTATGTTCATAGTGTACATAAGTAGAAGACAAAATCCCAATTATGTAAACATATTAAATTACTAAAGAAGATTAATTATAATTCAGTATACAAATAAATGTAAAACAGGATGACTAATAGGGCTTTAACTAATGGTTATTTTTTCTATTGATTATTTTTCCAATTAATCAAATTATCTAACGATTATTATTTTCCCCTGCATTGATGTTGTGCTACTGTGGTAGGCCTATGCCATTTCAGTTTTACAGTGCATGCAGTGCAACATTTGGTCTCAGTTTTTAAAAAAAATTCCCACACTTTCGATCTGACTCAATATTTTTGCTGTGGTGGAAAAAGTACTGAAAATTTGTACTTGAAAATTTGTGTTATAAGTACTGTTATATTGCTGAGATAATACTGAATCACAAGTAAAAGTACTGATGTTAAAAAAGTACAAAGTATTTTTCTTATAAACTACTCAGAGTACTAGTTACTTTTTACCCAGGATATTTAATGAATTATCAATAACTACTGAATCAAATCAGAGATTCACGTAGAAAATAGTTACTTTTAACAAAACATTTTTACCTCATTGGTGAAGTATATGAATTAGTATTGTCACAATACTGAAATTTCTAACTTAGATTTGATATCTTGAAAAATATTGATATTCAATACCATTTTCGATACCACAAGGAAAAACTGACATATACTATATAATGCCATAAAGATGTTTTAATATCTCATAATTTTTTGTCCATCCATTCAAAGTCTAGGCAATCATTATTTTCAAGCTTCCAAAAGCAGATGACACATTACAGTAATCTATATAAATGTAGCGGTTTAGTTCAAGTGTTCTGAAGAGGCACGTTCACTTAATATGATGAATAGATTTTAAATCAGGCTTTTATTTACATTGACAAGTACCATTACAATAATCTCATCTAAATGTTTGCTCACTCATTGTATTTGTGTTTTTAAAATGGGGTAACTTTGTTGCAATAGCTCACACACAGCACAAGGAAGCTTGATTTCAAACTCTGAATTAAATGTACAAAAATACAAGTAAACAATAAAATAAGAACAAATAAACAAATTAAAAACGATAGCCTAAACAAATACAATATTATCAATATACAATTGCAATAAACAGTACTGTTTGATTAAGATTAATGAGTGACAGACAGCAGCAGTTATATTAGGCTGCTGTCACTTCAAGACCTAATGCACAGATCTAAATACCGTTAAGCGTTTTCTTTCTCAAATCTAACTGTTTACGTTAAGATGTAACCAATTGTGTTTATGTGAATACTCGCCAAGACAGGCATTTTGACATACTTTTGTGTGTATATGACGGTATAAGCACAATATAACTGAAAAAGAATTCCATTTGGGACTCACGAGCTGTATAACAGGCGGCTTTATGTGTGTGCTCTGGGTGTGACCGCGAAACCTGCGGGAATGATAAAAATACCTGCAAAACCAGTGCCAAAATTTAGGCTCTGAAACATCAACACTGCAAACACTAACCGGAGCGAATGAAACTAATGAATGACAGGAGGCGGGTGTGTGTCAAACTTGCTTTTGGACAAGAGAGAGTCAGAATGTGCAGCTGGTATCTGTATATAGATACTGCAGAAAATGAGTATTGGAACAGCGTCAGATATTTCAGTATTGATATGTATCGAAATATTGATATTTTTTACAACACTGCCATGAAGTGTGTTTCTCCAAACCTTCAGTCCATAAATCACTCTGAGCTCCTTTACTGTATGGTTATGATCAGCTCTCCAGAATCTGCTGAAGTAGGTGCTTTTTTTCAGTCCAAATATCAGGGTTCTTATTGGTCTGTTTTCGATCGGATATCGGCTACCGAAATTATGGTCAAAGGTTTGATTGTTATTTCAAATTGTAGGTGTACTCTAAAGGCCTGTACACACCAGGACGAATATCGCACGCATTTATCACCAGTGTTTTTCAAGACTTTTTTTTTTTGTTCATACCCAAGCGATTTTCACTTGAATCAGTGAATGTGCAAATTCACTCCCTGACAGTATATAGTGCTTGTGCTTAACGGTAGTGCAAATAAACATATTTATGATATGTATGCCATTTTATATCTGCATTTTTATCTTCTTTAACTTTATTAATATGACATATGAAAGATGGTAGTCAGAAATGGTAGTGCAAATAAGTCACAATGACAGTAGTGCAAGTGAACGTTAGTGTAAATAAACATTTATTAAATAGACAATCTCAACTATATTTCTTATATGTAAAAGAAAAAAAACAAACAGTAAAAATACAGAAACAATACGCATTTATTTGTGTAGCCAAGCACTGGCAGAGCACCCACAGCGTGAATCTCAATCAGCTCCCTAGTTCAGTAGTCAGGGCACTGATCAGGGTGTTGGCCACATTCATTTACACAGTATACTGATACACAACCTAGGAAGCTAGGGAGCTGTTTGAAACGCAGGGATAGTTTGTAGGGGTCTTCCTCGTCTACTTATTTTCTCTTCGTTGTCTTGGTATCAATGTGTGCCCGGCAAGACCGTTTTGTGCTTGAGTGCCATCAAGTCGTGTTTTACTGTAACTTCAGCATCTCCAGGCACGTAAACAAAAGCGCCACTCTCATCGGTCTGCCAGTTTTTAACGCGCCGCATCAAACCAAAAAAACGGACCCGAGGTGTTTTTTAAAAAATGACGCTTTTACACCTGGTGTTTTTCGCATCGGTGTGAACACTCACATTGGTGCCCTTTGTTTAGTCACGAGACGTTAAACGTCTGCGATAATCGTGCGCGATATTTGTCCCGGTGTGTACAGGCCTTAATGGATTGTGATTTTACAAGTAGCAAAGCAGAGTACTTAGCTTAATTTCTACTTAAGTACAAGTAAAATTACAGACTTAAAAATATACTACTTAATTCCAGTAACGTGAGTCGTTGTAATTGGTTACTTCCACCCCTGTATTTTTGTAATAATGGCTGATCAGCATGCGTGAGAGTCAGAGCTCCTATCATTAGGGATGACCATAAACAGCGCAACAAATTGACGCATCCTAATTTATGTAATCGATGTAACTGGTTATGCAACGCATTATTCCAGCCCTAATAACTAAATTAGAGTACTAAATTAAATTAGCAAATTATTATAACATAATAAAATAAGGTTAGCATTCTATCAGTGTAGTTGAAGATGTTCCAACTCTCAAATCTTTTGTAATTTAATACAAACTAGTTTTTACTTGTATTTTAAAAACAACAACAACAAAAAAGTATAAAAAAATAAGAAATTTAATACAATGCTTCCATAAAAGCTCATTAAAAACGAGTAGTATGGCAGTTTGCCATTGTGAACATGCCCACGTCTCTTTCTTTACTTCTAAGTGAGGAATACAACTCTGGCTTTTAAAGGCTTTGGCAGCAGGTCATGGTCAGACTCAGAGAAACAAACCTGACTTCAGATGCATATCAGTTCTCTGCTAATAAATCTTTGTAAAAGACCTTTGAGGATTTAATGCTTACGTGAACGTTCACCGCAAAGCCTCTGTCACTCATAAAGGCCCACAGACTCTTATGTCACCAAAAACACTAACAACTGTTGCAGATGGCAGACCATCCATCATAACATGACAGCAAACTGTGCTCCTGTACACTTTCATGATGACTTTCCCACATATATTCAAGCACAAGGGTTTATGCTAAGTCCTGGTCTGACAGCAGTGCTCTCTTAGCAGGTATGAACCAAAGACTCTGCATCAAAGATGAATCAAGTCAAAAGGCATTTCAGAATTTCAGAGGGGGACACATTGGTCACTTTACTTTATGTATAACTATAAGAACATAACAGACATAAAAAAATAAATAAATAAATAGTTTATACTTCTCTACTACTTCAAAACATACCATTAAAATTAAATATTTACTCTTACATACTTTGCTACAATAATACTAATAATAAAAATAATAATACATATTAAATAAATAAATAAAATAAAATAAAAGAATAGATAATTACTTGCACGGTGATGTGAACATGGCTTTGATAGATGCCTAAACCTCAAAAC
This sequence comes from Chanodichthys erythropterus, assembly GCF_024489055.1. Lineage (NCBI taxonomy): Eukaryota > Metazoa > Chordata > Actinopteri > Cypriniformes > Xenocyprididae > Chanodichthys > Chanodichthys erythropterus. Next base: position 24,089,412 of record NC_090244.1, read on the forward strand.
ATACCATTAAAATAATAATAATAATAATAATAATAATAATAACAACAATAATGACAAATAAAATAAAATATACAATAAAGGAATTAATGGTTCAGTGGTGTGAACATGGCTTTGTTACAAGCCTAAACCTCAAAACACACTATTAAAAATGAATATTTTATTAATAATAATAATAATAATAATAGACAAATAAAATAAAATAATAAACCAAAACAAAAAATGAAATAAAAAAATAAAATAAAATAAAATAAAATAAAATAAAATAAAATAAAATAAAATAAAATAAAATAAAATAAAATAAAATAAAATAATAAAATAAAATAAAATAAAATAAAATAAAATAAAATAAAATAAAATAAATGAGAATTACTGGCACAGTGGTGTGAACAGAGATCTGTTACATGCCTGAATCTCAAAACATATCTTAAAAAATAACTACTACTACTACTACTACTACTAATAATAATAATAATAATAATAATAACAACAGAAGAAATCAAATAAAATGAATGAATGGTACAATGGTGTGAACTATAATAATAATAATAATAATAATCAAGGAAGCTAGCAACTGTCAGTAGATTAATATTGTTTTTATTTGTTGTATATTATTACCATAGACTATATTTCATACCATACCAGGATCCACCACAGAAGCAAAACACACTTGTTTTTGTTGTTGTTGTTGTTTTTTTCTTATTTTTATTAAAATAAATTACATAACATTAAAGGGATAGATGTGATCCTGGACCACAAAACAAGTCATAAGGGTCAAATTGTAATTTCTACATCATCTGAAAGCTGAATACATAACCTTTCCATTGATGTATGGTTTGTTATATTTGGACGAGATACAACTATTTGAAAATCTGGAATCTGACGGTGCAAAAAAAAAAAAAAAAAAATCAAAATATTGAGAAAATCGCCTTTAAAGTTGTCCAAATAAAATCCTTAGCAATGCATATCCACTCACAAAAATACATTTTTATATATATTTATGGTAGAAAATTTACATGGATCTACATGGATCTTTACTTAGTATCCTAATGATTTTTGTAAAAGAAAAATTTATAATTTTGACCCATATAATGTATTGTTGGCTGGTGACTGGTTTTGTGGTCATCAACACTCACCCTCAAGTTGTTCCAAACCTGTATGAGTTTCTTTCTTCTGTTGAACACAAAAAAAAAAAAGATATTTTGAAGAATGTTGATAAGCAGATAATTGATGATTGCCACTGACTTCAATAGTAGGAAAAAAAATAATAATATGGAAGTCAATAGTTATGAAATTAATTCAATACAGTAATGCAGTAGCATATCATGACTGCTTATACACTAAAAATTTATAAATATATGGGAAGTCTATAATAGTTTGGTAAAATATAACATTTTGGCAAAAGGAACACACAGTTGCCAGGCAGACACAGCAGAATATGAAACTGAAACTTAACGAGAGAACAATCTGTGCCACAGACACGAGTGTTGAGTAAGTGCAGGTGATTATGCTGAAGATGCAGCCCAGAAGCAGTCACATTGTGATCCGTTGGCCTGCTGTGAATGCTATTAACACCTTGAGGAACAAACACGGGACGCCAGACCATCAACCCCTCCGCCAGTCATTTATACCCCAGGGACCAGGGCGGAGAGGACAGACTCATTTTAACCTGACGTTTTTGTGAGTGTGTGCTCACACAAGGACGAAAATTAGGTTGAGCTCAATTCTTACCTCATATCCAAGCACAACACTCCACCAAACAATCACTGTGGAAAAACTGAAACAAACAGAGGTTCTAAAAACCCAAAAGCCCATCTGCATGTCTTTGGTACACAGCTGTTTTGTGTCTTTTTTGGCTATTTTGGTTATATAGAGCTTGGGCAAAATGTAAATCAATTGTCCTGAAAAGAACTTGGACATGGGCAAAAACTGTTTTGTTAAAAAGAATTTGGCCATAGTCAAAAATCACATAACGTAAAGTTGATTGCCAATTCATACAGAAAACAAAGAGAAAGAGAAAAAGAGGGAACAAAATACAGTTCTGGACAACAGATGGATGTTTAAAACGTTTCTGCATTGGCTGACGTGCTCCACGATTTGGAATCTAAAAAAGTCCTGGGAAGTCCGATTCATTTCCGCGAACTGGTTCTTTTGAACAGTTTCTTTTAAATGAACTGACTCAGTGATTCTTTTACATCATCACATGGTCTCTGACATCCCAGTGTGGGATATTAAATGTTCTACAACTTTCATGTAGGGACTTGCTGCTGTTTATTATTATGGTATTTTAATTAAATGGTATTATTAAGGGTGTTTATTTAATTTCATGTGTTACAATTGAATTATTTCAAACCTAAAAATAATTTTTCATTTACAATAACCAATGCTAAAATTCATTTTGATCATGACTGAAAAAAGGTTTTGCATATTGTAATAATAATTATAAAATAATTTGTAATACATTTTAAAAAATTAATAATTTATTCATACCATTTTAGCCAATAACATATTAAAGAGATTTTTCACTACGAAAAATGTATATATACTATGAGTTTGGTTCTTTGGATCATTAATACCATAACATTGATTCTTTGCTAAATAGGAGTCAAACTGAAAGAGTGATTGGTTCAGCGAGTCAGTGTGCTGCTAACCCGAGAACTCTTTGGACTGAGTCCAATTACTGAACAAATCTTTCAGACTGGTTCTATAAAATTGTTCAAATAACTCACTGAAATGATCCAATTCAAAAGTATCATTCATTAAAAAAAAAAACTACCAAGAGACTAAATAACAGCTTAACTTAATATGTGCTAACTAACCATAGCTAAAATGTTTTGCTGAACTGTATTGTATTACAATATCCACATTGTATCCAAGCTCCTGAAGAACTTGTCACGGCAAAGGCTAAATGTAAAGTCTTATTTCAACCAATGTCCTTAATGTTAAAATTTAAAACAATTCAGGGCAAAGTCCAAAAGACCTGATGAAGCTTATTCTTCTAGAAACCTTTTATTAAAAATAATTTGGCCAAATGTATCACATCATTACAATTCATCAAATAAAACAAAAATCCCTTGGAGAAAAAGAAATGATTTCTGGATGCATTCAACATGCCTGAAAACTGAAGCAACAGAAAGCTTGAGTCTACTTCACCCTTCAGCGTTTCCAGCTCTTGAACACATGGACCATGTTCTCATGACCGGAGTCATCAGATACAGGCCAACTACAGATTTTTGAAGCCATGTGTTTTGTTTGTGATATGAAAGATCTGAAAACAAAGATGATGGCAGGCTGTCTCCATCTGAAGGCCTTGTCGACTCAATCTAAGTGCTCTTGAAGGATGTGAAAATAAATCCAGACAGTAAGGAGCACGTTCATTAAATATACATAGAGGCCTGTTAAAAACCCATTGATAGATGGAAAGAACGCTGTAGATATCCATCGGATTATTGGCAATGCTGATCATGGGACCCAAAAGGATGAAAGTGACAAATCTTCTTTCCAAATCCTGAATTTGTAGTTTTAGCCAATGTCTCCAGGACAGACGCTATGAAGACTTCCAAAGCGGATGCACATGTCCAAGCGTGTGTTCGCATAATCACACTGACAGTTCACCTCGGGATCTTTACTTTCATAATCTGATGTCATGTTTCACAGGTGCATGTATTGATGCTGACGGGAGGAAACATCAGGCTAAAGTAGGTTACGATTATGGATGTGCAAAACTGTATTTTCAAGGTAAATTTAGATGTCTTTCCAAAAAAACAACACTTGGAGACTCCAAAAGGACACCAAATAGCCAAATTATATGAGTCATGAAAAAAAAAATTACAGAAAAAAACCTGTACAGTTTGTGTATAGTGCAACAGCAAAGAGCTTGTTTACATTTTAGATGAGTCAAGCTGCGATACCGAACAGGACTGTTGTCAAAAGTACCGGTAATTCAGTACCAAGTCGGTACTGAAATTTTGAAAATGTGACGATACCAGCATTTCTGTAGTACCGGTAGTACCAAGTATCCGGGTATTTTCGGTACCCACTGATAGGGCTGTGCTAGTATTTTATGTGAATATGACATGAGTGAAGCAGAAGAAATAGGCTAATAAGTTAGCAATTAAATGTGACATTGCAGCCATGGAAACATTTTGGTTCATGCCGAATGAGGTACGTGAGTCCATACATTTAAGCTTTGTCAGCTTTGTATTCTCTTTTGCGAATCGCGATCTGGTCAAGCGATTATCAGAGAATTTAACAATATTCCATTAGTTATTCCACTGAACATGAAATCTGTGTTCTTTTCCTAAATCTTCACTCATTCATCATCTTCCGTTGGTTCGCTTTTAATTAGGCCTCTTATATTTGCATTCTTTACTGTGGTAAAGTAGAAAAAACATCGTTGGACAGAAACCTTTTTGCTTGCATGTCAATTTCTATTTAACAGAGTTTGTGCTTGTTATTAGACTTTATAAGGCTTGTCACGTTTATTTGTATAGAGTGTGTCACACACTCCACACACACTTATAACAGATTGACTTTCTTCAGTGACGTTCATACTCATTCCACTCGTCAATCAAGTGAAGGGCGTTTCTTGTTACCTGTCTGTTGAACAAATCAACTGCAAAGATCATCATGTTTTAGAGCAATGGTGGCATGGAACTCGCTCCCGTTGTTTTTGGTTTCAGAGAGTCATAATGTCAGTTTTTCCAAAAGACTCAGACTGTATTTATTTACTTTGGAGTAATTGTAATTATGTAATTAATAATGACTGCATAATGAGCTATGGCAATTGAAATGTGATTTTTATACTATATTATACTATGAGAGTGGTAATATTTCATATTTGGAAGAGCTTATGTTGTTATTGTTATTGTTATGTTGTTATGTTTAGTGTATATGTGTTATGTTATGTTGTGTTATGCGTGTGTGTGTGTGTGTGTGTGTGTGTGTGTGTGTGTGTGTGTGTGTGTGTGTGTGTGTGCTTTTGTTTATATTACATTGTGGGGACCAAATGTCCCCATGATGTAATATAAACCTGAGTTCACCTACATCGTGGGGACCAGCCAGCGGTCCCCACAATGTAAATGGGTTTATAAATCATATAGAATGAGTTTTTGTGAAAAAGTAAAAGTTTGCACAGTTTCCTGTGAGGGTTAGGTTTAGGGGTAGGGGCAGGGTAGGGGGATAGAATGTACAGTTTGTTCAGTGTAAAATGCATTGAAGTCTATGGAAAGTCCCCACAATTCACAAAAACAAACGTGTGTGTGTGTGTGTGTGTGTGTGTGTGTGTGTGTGTGTGTGTGTGTGTGTTAGTTATACGATTGAGAAGATGTTGTGTGCACTTCTGTATTTGTCCTCATTGTTGTACTGCTTTGTTAATATTTTGGTAAAGATAGTTAAGACCCCAGGAAGAATAGCTACTGCTTAATGGAGTAGCTAATGGGGATCTAAATAATAAACAATAAACCCCGGTGAGTTTTAGTTTTGTTTCTCTGGAAGTGCAAAATCAAACATAGCCTGAATGTCTGAAGATAAAACTAGCTCTTCGGACCTTTTACAACAAGTGTCAGTTGCTTGTAACATCAGGAGATAACATGAAGATATTATTCAAGAGAAATGGCATCTTTGAGTGGAAATAAAAAACAAATGTTTTTTTTTTTAGAATAATACTTAGCTTTCTTATTATTCAGGTTACCATTATTTACTGATATTTATTTCATAGTTTTACAGGCTGTAGTGTGTCGTTTCACTGAACGAATAGCTAAAATAAACACGCACGTGTTTTTGCTTGATTTCGTGAAAATGGTTTCAAACAAAGACACACTAGAACTGTTGCGCATCTCCAAGCAATGGTGATTTTGAATGAATCTGTGTTTTGAACGACTGATTGAATGACTCGCACGTTAAGATTTACCGCTACCTACTGGCTGTTTTATTTTCATATTTAAACTTTACATAGACTGTTTTAGTTAAAATATTAAACTTTTAAAGATTTTTTTTTTTTTTTTTTTTTTTTTTTTTAAATATTTTTAAATTCAAAAAATTATATTTAAAAACATTCGTATAACATTATTTACCAATGAGCTGCATGAAGCAGTCTATGTAAATGTGTCTAAATAATACCACTTCAGATGGAGCTTCTGTGCCACTTCTGCAGTGCAAAGATAGATTTTTTGATGATTTCTTTTGATTGGTAACAGTCTGATTTGGTCTTGATGTAATTGAATTTATTGTTTAACATTTAAAAACAAATTTTCTATTTTAACTTAAGACATTGATTAAATGTGATGCATACATTAAATAAGATTAGAAAAATTGGTCTTATAATGGTACAAATGCCCCAGGAAATTTAGGAGCACAAGTGCCCCTAAAGAAAAATATGTTACCGTAGAGCCCTGAAATATTTATATGTTTGATTACCATCATATTTAATAGGTTTTTAAAAATAAGCTAGTTAAATAAAATAGTAAAATAGTTCCAACAGATTTCCCTGTGGTACCAAAATTGGTACAGAGAACCATAAAATTTTACTGGTATTGGTAGCGACTACTGGAATTTTGGTACCGTGTTAACACTATTTTAACGCATGAAGGATTTTTTAATTAATTGCATGCATTAACGCGTTAACATTGACAGCCCTAATTGAAACATTTTATTAGTTGTATGAATTACATGTACAAATGAATGAAAACATAACATCTCTTCTCTCATGACAGATCTTTTACAATTCCAATGGAAAATCTGAACGTATTACTGAATTATAAATCTGTGTTTCTCAGACCACGAAAAGTATTTTAAATTATTATTATATATATATTTTTAAATCTTTTCTAATGAATACTTCAAAAATATTTTTTTCTAGTTAAGCTAATTTCTTTTTTTTAGTGAAAGTATAAATTCATTTTCAAAAAAATAAAAAATAAAAAATACAGAATCAAATTGAAATTAATCAAATTTTTGAATGAAATTGGAAACCTATGAATCACCTACCCAAAGATTCACACCCCTAGACATCAAGTTGTCCACTGTAATCAATGTTTCCATTATTATACGAAATGTGAAAATCTTCATTTTGTCTGAGGACTGTGATAGTTTTGTGTGATTATAGCTCAAACCTTACGCATTGTATTTTTAAGAAAGCATATCTACTTAAAAACCATTATTTGATTTTGAAAATGTATCAATTTATGGTTTACTTTGCTGGATATAGCAGATGATGACAAAATTAACTTAAACGAGATTAAATGGTGGTATACTTATTTTCACAAAAAGAGTGATTAAGCACACTTATTACTTATTTGGCTATTTTACAGAATCAAAATGTATTCGATTTTTAGCATTTTAAAGTCTGCACGAGTCATTACGATCATCTTTTATTCTCTATCGTTATGTTTATTTGTGTCAATCGGCTTCTCAAACAAGACAACATTTTGTCCATCCGGAATTGGCTGGCTGGTTAGATGGTTGTAAACCAGTAAATACATCATCAGAAAATAATGAAAAATAATGATGTACATAAGTAATGTATAATAAATATGGCAATATTCCATTAAAAAAAATAAGAATAAGAATGGTCAATCTTGATAATCTTGCATAAGAATCTACAAGATTTCTCAAAGATTTCTTTAAGGTGATGCATTGAGAAAACAAGTGAATCATTACAACCTTACATCCAACTGCAATTGTCTATTTTTATAAGAATACAGTGATTTTGCTACACAAGCGGCGTTCTGATGGCAGTGGTGTGGGTGAAATAAAAATTGCAACATTTACGAGAGGATCTGACACACGTGTTTAAACAAAACATAGTAAAGCATAACACACTAAAACTCTGAGATGTTGCATCCTCAAAGTAGCGGAATCAAAAAAGCCAGTTCTAGGACTAAGGGCGAACATGACGATTATTTGAACACACCAGGAGACACTGTCCTGGGGCAGCAGGATGGTAGCTGCTTGCAATCCATAGTCCAATTTGGATATGGTTCCAAGAAACCACTGCTCCATCCATGAGGTCACACAAGTCCATACCTGTCTTCTCTTTGAAAGACAAGTATCTTGCACTACAAATCTTCAGTCCTATCCAGGACTTGAGCCTAAGGGGTGGAAGATGTGCTGTGTTAGGTTGCAGTGCGATATTTAGATTCGTACAGCTTCAGAACATCATTCCAACTATTCCAGGTGATCCATTCACCTTGATATTGTTGTGGCCAATGGCTATATCAGGTGTACCTAACTGTCAGATCAGCCAAAGAGAGGGAAAGTGTGTCAAGCTGAAAGAATGTCAACAGGGATACAGGTGAGGAGAGGCTAGGCCATGTGTTTTGGTGATACAGCATCTCAACCATACTTCAATCTAGCGCTCTTTGTAGATGACAATGGCCCTTTCATGACATCTGTCACCCCTGGCCTGACTGAAATTGCTATTGCGGTTCCATTCTTCAAAGAGCTTGTTATTAGCTTGCCCTAGGAGCATGAACCAGTTAGCCAACAACCCTGAAAGCAGAAGGATATTAAAGAAGCTAAACGCTGGGATACTCAACGAGATGCCATGTGGGACTAAAGCCAAAAACCTTCAGAATGATGCTCAAATTAATAGGATGTGGAGTCAGACAACAAGTCAAAAAACATAGAGGAGCGAGAATTTCTCTAAAATTCTCAAAAAAAAAAGTATCAGGATAAAAGTATATCCAAGCTATTTGCAGATCACAGATTTCTATCAACATGAAATCTAATTCGCAAACTATTTCACTTCCATAATATGACATTTGAAAAATAATTGCAATTGTAATGAAAAATGTATAGGGTAAAGGCCCCTTCACACCAAGAACGATAAACATATAGTTCTAAAAATCATTTTAAATGTAAAAGAATAGCACTGTCCACACCACAGCTATAACGATAATGATAAAGAGAAACAATGTCATTAAGATCACTTTCAGAACATTTTTTTTTTTCCAGTTGCAATTCCAGTTTCCAGAACAATAAAACACTGACAGCCAATCAGAATCTGTTATATTATTTAAGGGCTTGCGCATGTAAAATGCCAGACGACATTGCGGGAAAGTTAAATCGCAGAGGTCCAGAAAAAGCCACCACACTTTCACAAGTCAACCCCCCTTTTCAAGGATACTTTAAAGAAAATGAATATATATGGAAACCAACCAGTCATACCCTCAGAATAAACGGTGAGAAGTATTAACAATGAGATCATTATCCCAGGCTAGCAAACAGTGTAACATAAATTTACCTGAGGTATCCAGCGCAAGTTTCAACAACATTGTCTTGCTTCCTTTGAAGTTGCACTGAAAAAGACTAGGTGGTGGTTTTAGTCCACTATATTGAATTTGTCAGCTAAAGTCACTGTTAGATTAGATCGATTACACTAGCTATTCACTCAAAACATAGCATGCTGAGGACATATGCTGGTTAAAGTTGTGTAAATGCAACAAGAACAGCAAAATGTTGTACACACTGCGTGAGCTTAGAATAAACAGACCATTATCGTTCATTCATGTGGACACAAATATAGTTATCGTTATAGTTATCTTTATAGTTACCATTCTTGGTGTAAACTGGCCTTTAGACTTAATTGCATTAACCAAGAGCTCAGAATTGCAGAGGTGATGTCAGCCAAAAAGTCATTTCAGCAATTATCAACATGTCTGAGAGCAATAATTCATAAGTGATCATCATAGCTTATTAAGCAAAACTGCCTGTGCTGATACAGTACTTGTCATAACTCTCCAACTATTTGTATCAAATTGTAGTCTGAAGACGGATTCCTTTATGGCCTATTTTTAACCTATTTTTTTTTTTTTTTTTTTACCTCAGATTTGTGACTAACTTTTGAACCATCACGGCAGACTCGCGCCACAGATTCTGAGCTCATCCTTCAGTGTGGAGATCTAAACAGTGGAAAAGGAAAGCGGATCAGCCAATTATAACATAGATCCTGTAGGCTTCCTGTTTTCCTTCAGAAAAAGCCACACTCCAAACAGGCTTCAGTTTCAGCATAATAAACATAAGGATTGTTGGTAACTCCACACAGATGGGACAGTTTTCCACACCTAGTGCTGGATTTGGTGTTTGCTCACCACACCCTGTCCCACCATAAAATGGACACAGTTCCCATACTGAGAGCTTTTAAGGGTAGAAGCTAAGCTTTCCATTTTTGAAACATACTGCACTTTATGAACTTAGCCTAGAGGCCCCCAAACATACTCTAAGGCAAAACTGTGTGTGTGTGTGTGTGTGTGTGTGTGTGTGTGTGTGTGTGTGTGTGTGTGTGTGTGTGTGTGTGTGTGTGTGTGTGTGTGTGTGTGTGTGTGTGTGTGTGTGTGTGTGTGTGTGTGTGTGTGTGACATCAAATGAACGTGCAATGATTTATAACTGTTATACAATATAAAAATACTCACACATACATGCATAAAAACACAAGCCAACAAACTTTGAAATAACACAGTCCATCCCAGGTGTGGCCTGAAATATAAAATCTCATTCATAAACTTTAACCAAACACAGTGGATGCATTAAAACATGGTAGATTAGCATGTGTATTTATGTATGCTAACTATATCTACATTTTTCATAACTGTAGATGAGTGCAGGCCAAAACATTGTGCACATTCACATATATTTTAACTATATATATTTACTATTATTTATATTATTTTATGAATAATAATTAAATGCCAAATACTCATTTTAAGATTACACCTTGTCTACTGGGGCCGTATTCACAAAACATCCTAAGGCTATTTAGGAGAAACTCTTAAAAATAATGGGCGTGTCAGTCCTAATTTTAGGACTCCTACATTTTTGCTCTAAGAGTATTTCACAAAGCATTTTAGCGTTAAAACTATCTCCTAAATCTGTGAAACATTAAGAGTAGTCGAGAGGACTCCTAAGTCACTAAGACCAAATCACAAACAGTCCTAATCCAGCCAAAGACACTGTACACCAGGGATAGGCAACTTCACTCCTGAAGGGCCACTGTCCTGCAGGGTTTAGCTCCAACCATGATAAATCTCACCTGCCTGTAGCTTTCTAGTAATCCTAAGATGTTGATTAACTTGTTCAGGTGTGTTTTATTAGGGTTGGAGCTAAACTCTGCAGGACAGTGGCCCTCCAGGACCGAAGTTGCCCTTGCCTGCTATACACCATTGAGGCAATAGCGATAGAGCCTTAGGGGCTGAACTTTTTCTTCATAAATACAATACATTTTGATTTATAGATTTGAATCTACGGCGAGGCGCCAAAAAAGACTCTTTAACAAATAAATAAATATTGTCCGATTACCTGTGGCAGTGGTTTTCTTGAGTTCACACTTACAAATGATTAAATAGAGTAATAAAATATATAATAAGCATATTTGGTGTACTGTACTGTCTAATGGGATAGAGGGCTCTGAGCTTGGAATTTAGCTCAAACCCAAAGTTCTCCCCATATCCCCAGCCGAGATTGAAGGACAGGGGTGGCGGAGGGATGCAGAAAGTAACTATAGGCGAGTCGGCTCTCATCTGTGTATATATTCCTCTTCTCATGATGATTAGAAAGACAGTTTGAAAATGTTCCTCACAAACTTTGTTTATAAACATAATTTGTCACTTGAATTCTGCATTCTCTTGAGATGTAGACACCCAAGAGGCGGACAATTAACTGTATATACTAGTTTAATTAGTGACACTTAGCCTACATTTTAAAACCTTTATTTGAATATGACAACATTTGTATTTTAAAACCTTTATTTGAATATGGCTATATTTGTATTTTAAAACCTTTATTTGAATATGGCTATATTTGTATTTAAAACCTTTATTTGAAAATGGCAACATTTGTATTTTAAAACCTTTATTTTTAATATGGTAACATGACACCTCATTCTACAATATTTCTATGATTAAAACGCTGACTCCTCCGTTTTGTGAATACGGACCCTGATGTTGAAGTGACATTTTATAAATTAGTAGATTTACAGTACTATTACTACTACTAATAATAATATTATTTTTTATTTATAAAAAATATATTTTAAGATAATTATTATATTACAATAATGATAAAAAAGTTTTAAAAAATATGTAAATGTAATTATTATATAATAATGTTATATTTATGTTTACATTTATTTAATTATAATATATTTATATTTAATTATAATATGTTTATATTTATTTAATGTTAACAAAACAAAATATTAACAAAACAAATAGTAATAGTTGTATTACTACTAATACTTCTACTACTACAACAATCATACTTATTTTAGTGGATTTTACATCTTCAGTGGAAAAGAGATTTTTGTTGGCTTACTTTGTTGGCTGTGGGGGGCAAGGCTAAAATGTTTAAAATTCTTGTTTCTACCCGTTTCTACCTAGCACAGGTGTCAGGCACGTTAGACAGTTTGTTAGACAACCCTTAAACATCTCCATGCAAACATTTACAGCAGAGTGCACAGCCCAGAGGGTCTGTTCAATGGCTCCACAGAGGCCCGAACATTCATACGGTACATCTGAACTGACAGATTCAAGGCTGTAATGATGTGTAAATGAGTGCAGGAATGATGCACTGAAGGCTGCCTTACATCTGCTGTTGCTTTCTATAGATGTCAAGAGGGTAATTAGGTGGGAAAAACTCGACCCTCCTGTGGGTGATTTACTAGCTGAAGTATAGTTATAAAAAAAGAATAAAATACAATAATAAAATATTTACACACACACAGACAAACTGTACCAGTCATAAAATACCGTTTTTATGTTTTTGAAAGTCTCTTATGCTCTCAAAGGCTTAAAAAAAATATAGCAAAACAGTAATATTGTGAAATACTACTATAATTTAAAACTGTTATTATTATCCATGCTGAAAACAGTTTTTGCTGTTTAACATTTGTGGCATTTTTGTTATTTTACAAAGTAAAAAAAAAACAGCATTTATTTGAAATAGAAAGCATTTGTAATATTATAAATGTTTTTAATGATGCTTTTGATCAATACTTGAAAAAAAAAAAAATTTCTTGAGCACCAAATATTTTATTTATAATATTATAATATTTTATAAATATTTTAATACTTTATAAATATAAATGTTTATGTGTGTGTGTGTGTATATATATATATATAAACATAAATACATAAATATATCTGTACCATGCCATAAATTAACAGTAATAAATGGCTGTAAATATAGCTATTACGGGGCCAAGCACAAAAACGGCAGAAGAAGCCAGCCAATATGGCTGGGAGCATCAGACCAACTGCAACAGTGAGCAGTTGCTCTGGTATATGAAAATAGTTTGACGTATCAACTTGAAATCCATAAATTTTTGTCGGCATGGTCTGAAGATGATATGGTTCGATTTTGGTGAAAATCGGGAACAACGGTCTAGGAGGAGTTAGAAAAAGTAGGTTTTTAAAGAAAAACAATATGGCGGACAGGAAGTTCAGCTGACTATGGCAAATTTGACATCTATGTTCTCAGCATGACCCAAGGAATCTACTGAGACCAGTTCTATTACAATCCGTTAATATTGTCAAAAGTTATTAGCATTTTTGTCAATTTTGTTATAACTTTTGACCACAAGGTGGCGCTGCATCAAAACTTTTTGAGTATTGTCAGGGCATGGTGCCAAAGAAGCATACTGAGTTTTGTAACGATACACTAATGCGTTCGTAAATTACAGCACTTTAGCATAAAATTCAAAATGCCCAACGGCCAAAATGGCTGATATGGAAAAACTGGATATCATTTGATTCGGCATGAGGTCCAGAATCCAACAAGACCAAATTTATTTTATTTATATATATTTTTGGACAAAACATCAGAAGTTATATGCAAAAATACCTCCACACCAGTAGGTGGCGCAGCGCCGAAACACTGCATGTTCCCTTTGGTCATGCTTGTGATTACATATACCAAGTTTGGTCTGAATACGATAAAGTGTTGCAGAGATACAGCTTACGTCTATTTTTGCAAGCGCTACATAAAATTCGTTCACATGTTCGAAAACGGTTAGAGGAATCAACTTGAATTCCATAACATTTTGTCGGCATGGTCTGAAGATGATCTGGTTAAATTTTCGTGAAAATCAGAGTAACAGCCTAGGAGGAGTTCGAAAAAGTAGGTTTTTCAGAAAATTCAAAATGGCGGAACAATTTTCATGATGGAAAATTGAACCAAGGAATCAGAGGAAAAAAGAATTTTGTTTCTAACCCTTACTGTTCAAAAGTTAACAAACACGAGCGCAACTTTGGGCAGCTGGTGGCACTAGAGGAATTGAGTGAGACTCCAAATTTGCTATGGACACAGTTCAGACTGTCCTCTAACTGTATGACAAATTTCACAACTTTTTACCATACGGTTCTATGGGCTGCCATAGACTAAAGAGCGGAAGAAGAAGAAGAATCAAAAATAAAAAGAAATCTAATGATTACAATAGGGGCCTACGCACCTTTGGTGCTTGGCCCCTAATAATGGAGCAACCACCTTGCTTCCACAAAAGTGCCAGCCTTCCGCCAGGCTCCTGACTAAAAAAAAAAACACACACACAAGAGGTCTTTAAGTGTGCACAGCGGATACAAAGTGTGTGGCAGAGCTCCAGGAGGGAAATAGGAGTGGGGGAGCCGATATTGTGAGATTAAGCGCATGGCCTGAGCTGCACATGCACAGTTTGCCACATTCAGTGTGAAAGCTTGCAGTGCTGATGAGGTCATAGACGTGTGAGACTGCAAGTTGGGGAAACATCAGAGATTTACTGCAAGTCATCAATCAACTCACCGCCTGCCATGACCAGCCAAACTGAGTTTAAGAAGGCAAAAGTCACACATTCATTTGACTTAAATAGCATCTCAATTACAATCACACATAATAGGGCTTTTAAGCAAAATTGACATTATAAGCTCTGTCAATCCTGTGGCGTCTTGCATCTTGGTGGTGTTAAAATCTTCAGATTTGGCTCCTGCTGCTCAGTTGATGTATTTAATTAATGTCTGTCCAAGCACAGCAAAATGAGGCTACAAAATGCTGCAGGCATGAATACTGTATGCCATAATGCAGTTCAGCTTTTAGTACTTAAAGGAATAGTTCACCAAAAAATGTCAGTTCTGTCATATAATTACAAGTTGTCCAAACCCGTATGACTTTGTGTAAAATAAAATTAAAATATTTTAAAGAATTGTTACACAGGTTTTTACCATACAATGGCACTAAATAGTGTCCATGACTGTTAAGCTTCGAACACCAAGAAAGCATAAAGTGGCTCTGTTTCAATATGATAATGATTGTGTGGGAAACAGACTGAAATTTAAGTCATTCACCAGTTAAATCAGTCAGTTGAACTGAAATTTAGGGGCGTCCTCGACTACGGATTTACATAGTCGAATCCGATTCATAATCAGATTGCCTATATTCGACTTATAGTCGAATCATATATGTTTGGGGAGGGGGGGGTGAGCTTGAAAAACAGCAGTCTACTAGATAGTGCGCATGGACTTTGAAAGGTTTGCGCGCTGAACTGTGCACGAGATGGAGCGGGACACGGAAAATGAAGGCCTGGCTATAGCCTACCCGCAGCTTAAGACAACTTTTATTTTATTTCACACACAGCACAGAGAAACTAACAATGATTTTTATCTTTTTTAAACAAATGAAAGGCAATGTGGATGTACAGAACACCACACAAAGATATAGAAGAATAGCAGTAAATATAGAATAAAAACATTTTGGATCAATAAACCTTAATAAAATTAATATATATTACTGCAGAAAGGCCACACAGATAGATATAAATTTCATATGTCGGCAAATCAAATTTTGTCTGTGCGAGCAAGCTTTAACTAATCTACAGTGCAACACTGATGCACCAAAAAACAACAAAAAAAAAATTAATTTAATAAAAACAATTATATTTTTTTAATCAAACATTAATTTACAGAATTGAATTAGAACAGAATATACCGTTCTAATAAATGAAAAGTCTAATTAAACATTCACAACATCCAAAAATATTATTATATCCGGCTGAAATAGTTTGAAATCACTTAGCTACCCTACCTGTGTCATGAATGTGGCTCCCTCGTCTCATCCTCCGGACCGCCGGAGGGAGCCATCACCGGAATACTGAATCTCATTCGGACTCCATTACCCATAGGCCCTCATTCCTGGGACTGATTGCACACACACCTGCACGGCATCACACACACCCTATATAACACACACACTTGCATTCATACATCGCGAAGTCTTGATTTGCTATGGTGGTCATTTCTGAGCGTTATTCCCTGGACTGTTATCTCGTTGTTTCTTGGACTGTTACTCTCTGCTGAACCTTTGCTGCCTACCCCGATTTCTGCCTGTGCCCTGGACTGTGTTTGTTTGCCGCCTGTCTTGATCTCTGTAGTGATGTCCAAATGAAGCAACGAATCAGTATTGAACCACTTCATCAATTGTTTTGAAAATGGGTTCATTCATTAAAAGCTTCGTTTCAGTGACATCTAGTGGCGAAATTGTAGATAGCAATATAATGTCTGTATAAGTATAACTAGGGTTTGTGTGAATGATGTAAATAAACCAGCCACAAAATAAATAAGCCAGGTGCAGTAGGATAACCAAGGTATAATAAAGCACCTTATTAGGACTGATCAGATAAAAATGTTCCCACATTGGAGAACAGGTTCTCTTCCTAGCTGGCTCCATGAAGAGAATAGCTCCATAGCCTCGACCCCTGCCTGTCCCTGTTTACGGTACTGCTTTGCCCTTGTTTGTAAACACTGCTGTGTTTTAATAAAAAGCTGCAAATGGATCCGCACTCTGTTGACCCTTCATTACAACCTGATTGAGAGAGAAAAATCCAGTCTTTCACATGACCTGCCTGTGTCCGTTTGAGTCTTTTCAAATAGCGCGCTAGTCAGCTAACATTAGTCAGCTCGTTGGCCGGCAGAAGCGCGGCGCAATGTTTGTTGTTGTTGAGTTCTAGGACATGACCTGTTGGCACAACTTGCATCATACGTTTTTTGGATCATCTTTTACCATTTCAAAGTGCATCCAATTGTACACTTTATCCCAGACACTGTTAAAGATTTAATCCCTGCCGCAAAGATGCTCCTCTATCGGTCACGGATCATGGAAGTGAAACTTAAATCTGTCACAGGGGTGGTTGGATTTATTCACGCACATTAAAAATATTTATTAAAAGCTTCTTTTTTTTCACATTTTATTTATAGTATTAACATAATAGGCTGTATGTTAACCTATTGGGAAAGAACCGGTACATCTATGTAAAATCAGATATTGAGCGACCCCATATCTCGTCTCATAACACCTCTGCGACGATTCGACTGTGAGATTGGTAGTCGAATCAGGCTCCTCCTATCGAACATTCGAATCGTTGACTATTCAGGGTCACCCCTACTGAAATTCATGAATGAATCAGTCCAATTTGTGAACAAATCAGTTTGATGCATGAATGAATCAGTCCAAAACATGAACGATCCATTGAGTCAAATTTGTGAATTGGATTAACAGAATGATCTGTTTACTGATCCGGTTCACAAGTTAAAAGATCACTGGAGGGTCAATGTATAACTTCAGAAGATGTGGAATACGCCACATGAGACATAAAGACCACTTTGTGGTGCCTTTTTGTGTCTTCTGAAGTCAAAACAATTGTGTGAGGAACAGACTAAAATTTAGGTCATTTAGGTCTCCACACAAAGTTATTGTATAATTTCAGGAGATGTGGAATATGTCGCATGAGACATGGACCACTTCTTTGGTGGGGGTTTATGTGTCTTAATTCATATGATAATGATTATGTGAGGAACAAACTAATATTTAGGTCATTGACTGGTTCACTGAGTCAGCTGACCTCAGATTCATGAATGAATCCGTCCAATTGAATGAATGAAACATTGTGTCATATTTGTGAATCAGATTAAATTTTTTTCTTTGAAAAGGACTGGCCCAAAAATACATTCACTGATATAGTTCACAAGTTAAAAGCTGGAGGTGAAGATTATCAGTAAATAATGACTTAAATTTTCCATCGGTTTC
This sequence comes from Chanodichthys erythropterus, assembly GCF_024489055.1. NCBI lineage: Eukaryota > Metazoa > Chordata > Actinopteri > Cypriniformes > Xenocyprididae > Chanodichthys > Chanodichthys erythropterus. Next base: position 24,107,451 of record NC_090244.1, read on the forward strand.
TCAGGCAAATCTATGATGTGGCGGAATACGTTGTACGAGACATAATTAAATAATTAAATAATTACATAATTACATAATTAAGCCCCACACTTCTGAAGTCATTTGACAATTATGCGAGGAACAGACTAAGGCTAAATAGCCCCCATACCCCTAAATAGGGCACTATTTGATGGGACAGCCATTTGTAGTGGTGTCCGAAAGCATAGTGGATGTTTATCAAGTACACTCATTCAATGTCACAATGCACCGCAATAATGAGTGTACCACCGATGTATGCTCGATGGCTAGATAATACCCATAATACACTGTGAGAGTTGCGCACAGAATTAATTCCTGTGTCTGACCAGTAGATAGCGTCCGCAGCTGAATCATCAATATAGGGGGTGATTTCAAACACAGCCTAAGATTAGGTCCTTGACTGTTTCAATGAGTCAGGTGACCTCAGATTCAATAATGAATCTGTCCAATCTGTGAAAGAATTACTTTGATCTATTTTATGAAATGTGAATTTGTCTGTTTTCTTGTTCTGTTTTTGCTGTTTTTTAACAATATTTGTAAAGTTATTCTATGTGCTGGTGGACCAAAGACAACTTTACAATACAATACAATACAATACAATAAACAGAAATGAATCTCTGAGTTAGACTTGTAAATCTGATTAACTAGGTTAATCACTGATCTATTGATCCACTTCACAAGTTCAACTGACTCAATGATTCAGAACAGCTCACTGGAGAGAAAGATTCTCAAAAATATGGTGCTTTTTGTGTACTTTTGGAGCTTAACATGCTTTGGTTGCAATGAACTGTTGTTGTATGGAAAAGACCTGGTGAAGATTAAAAAAAAAACAAACAAAAAAAACATCTTGTGTTCCACAGAAAAACCAGAGCATTTGGGTTTGGGACGACACAAGGGTGAGTCAATAATGAAAGAACTTTCATTTTTTAAACTATTCCTTTAAGTTTAAAGGTAGTGATGCACCGATACCAAGCACTCGTACTTGTAAAAATACCCCCCGATACCAAAGACAGATACCTCATGTGACGTAACTGACAGTATTTTCCGTGTACAGAGACACCGGCAGCAGCAGAAACAATGTAAGCCTCAGGTGTGTGGAAAAATACAAAATTAATGATGACAACCTACACATTGTGAACTGCATGCTTTCAATCTCAATTCGTTATCAATTAGTGAAGGCCAGTTCCTAGTTCTCTCAGACAGTGCACGATCAGTTCTCCTCGCGCCTGAATGGTCAAATGCACACGTAGTTGTCAAAATGTCCATCGTTTGGAGAATTTCTCGTAAATACAGTGGGTTATGGATTAAGTCGACGTAAACATTTAGGTGAAAACAGGATGTGTGTCAGTATCCATGGATTCGGTCTTAAAGGGACCGTAGCCTATATTTGTCATTAATGTTAATAAAACAACAAAAGATGTTAAATAAATGTATACATGGTAAATAAATCTACTGTATCTGAAAAACAAGTTTATTTAATTTGTATGTCTATAGTATTTGTTGTCTTGTTTGTAATGTGTTTGTAAATTTCTTTTTATATAACAACAATTATATATATTGGTAATTATGCCCTTTGAAGGTTATTGGACACTGTAAAAATTTTTTTTTTTTTCAGTGGAGTAATAAGAAGCTGTCCTACATTCATTTGTCTCACTGTGTTGTGCTTGGAAAACTGCAACATCACCCAAAAAAAAAAACGAGAGAGAGAAATTAATAAATGTATAGGCATCGGTATGTGCGAGTACCAGAAAAAAAGTATCGTACTCATACTTGGTCCTTAAAAAATGGTATCGGTGCATCCCTATTTAAAGGGAAGCAGCAGTGGGAAGCTGTTGATTGTTGTGTCGTAGTTTGGCTTGAATGCAGATCTGTGGCTAAATAACTGGTAGGAACAAGACTGATCTGTTAAGTACATGGAGAGAACATTGGTGGCTACGGGCTTTATGGGCTTTCAAGAGCAGGGGAGACAGAGCACGACTGGGTCTCTAAAGCTCTGAACATTACTCACGCTAAGCACGCTGTCAGACACCAGGACATTCCTGTTTGTTTGGGACATTGTGGGAAAATGACAGTGGTTTTCAAATGCGATGTTCACAGCTCCTGAAAACTGAACTGTTTCCCAGCTTGTATGAAAGTGTACTCTCTTGTAAAGGTGTCAGAGAAGGCCATTAATGCTGTGAAAGAACTTAAAGCTAAGCGCACACTTCATGCACTGTAAAAATTGCCTGGATTTTACAAGGTTTAACAGCAATGTTTTACAATAAAATTGTGTACTGTGAATACTGTGAATTTTACTGAGAAAACAATGCAGGCCAGGTCATTTTCAGCTCATAACTAAAAGCTACACCACCGTGTCTGCAGCCATCGTGACACTTGCAGTGTTTACTGATGGTTTATTCACCACTTTAATCAGAGCTGGTTGCAGTCTTCATTAAAACTGCTCTATATTAAAGTGATGGTCCACTCTAAAATTAAACTTCTGTCATCACATCTTCACCCTCATTTCGTTCCAAACCTGTAAGGCTTTTTTTCGGTGAAACATTAAAGGAAAAGTTCTGAAGAATGTTCAAGCTGTTCTCTTCCACACAATGAAACTGGGCTGCCAATCTCCAATTAGGATAAAAAGCATATAAAACTATCATAAAAGTGGTTCATACATTTTAAGAGAGTTTAATTTAAATTTAAAATGATAGATTACCAACAAAATTTTGGTCATTCGGTTCATGTCTTTGAAAAGATTCTTTGATAAGCCTCTATATTCTGTGGAAGACAAAAGACTTTTGTTGTTTTTGTTTTTGTTTAGTTTTTTGGTCCATACAATAGTCAATGTGGTCAATGTTGTTTTGGACCCTACTGACATTCAGTGTATGGTTCAGTATTTTTCAAATTCTATTGGGAACAACATGAGGATGAGTAAATGATGACAATTTTAATATCATTATTCAGAGAAAATTTTGCTTGATAGTCATTGGTCACCATTCACTTCCATCCTTTTTTTGTGTTCCACTGAAGAAAGAAACTTATGTAGGTTTTAAAAGACATGAGAATGATTAAATGATGCCCAAATTTTACATTTCGGTGTCTTTAAATTAAGAAAAAGCCCTAAAATTTCAAACACTTTTTTTTTTTTCTGTGCTATAAAAATAAACAGCAATTCATCAAAGTAAGCACAGCAACAGCCACCATTCTAGATATAAGGCAACATTTTTGTTCTCCATGCACAGCCAGATTAGTTTATAAAGTCTGAGATGGAAAAGTCAAAGTAGATTTTAGTGCGGTAAATGGGTGCTAACAACGTCTCTTTGCAGGCAGTTAATTTCCAGCACATTAACCCTTCTAATAAACGTCAGTGTCAAATACAGCTGCCACATACACACACACATACACACACACACACACGCACACACACACACACACACGCACGCACACACACAACCATTTCCACCAGAAATGTTATACTCTTAGGCCAGCTAATATGAGGGAAAAGAAAAAATAAAAGCAAGCTAACTGACAGTGACACAAGAAAACCACCAGAACTCAAAAGTTTCCATCAACAGAACTCCACAGGATGGATGGTCAAAATGAATATGTTAAACAGGGGCTTTATTATGTGGTATGCTGAACCAAATAAAGTGTCTTCCACAACAAAAATTTGAAGATTTCAAGTAAAGACAGAATGCATATTCTTTAAGAGAGCATTCTAGAGAAAAACAGGCAGGCCATATATGCCATGAATGAATATTACACATAATTCACTCCAGAGATAAGGAAAGATGGGGTTAATGCCCCTTTCTGTTAAGTCTGAGAAAGTCTTCATTACATTGAAGTGGGAAAATAGCCTGGACCACCATGAAACAAAAATCGTATATGTACTGTAGACATGGCAGACATACTGAATGGCCTGGAATAACAGAGTTCATAAAACTCGCAAACTAATTGAAAGCCTATAAAGAAAGAAACAATCACACACACACACACACAAACACACACGCAAACACACGCGCAAACACACGCGCGCGCGCACACATGCACACACGCACGCACACATATACTGTGAGCTGACGAGAGATGATGTCTTTGCCTATCTGTTTTTATGTTTATGTGTTGTTGACGGGGCAGTCTGTCTCGGGGGTTTGTTGTTGAATCTGGTTTGGTTTATGGCTCACTTTAAAGATTAGCCTCGTTATAAAACTGCTCTCACAAGCTAGATTTTACTGCTTCCAATTGCCACATGGAACGGTGGGATATTATATAATTCAACATAATATTGGGGCTCAGAGAGAAAAATGGAAAGTCCAAAATAAAATTGAAATTAATCGAAACAAGGAGCAAAAGGAATGCCAGGCCAGAAAAGTGAGCTGTAGGGTAATTGCAAGCCACAAACAGCTGACAGCAAAGACAGATAAAGAAAATAAGAATGTTAGAAGCCCATTCATTCATTAATGATGGGAATAATTATGTTACTGAATAATACGGACACTCAGTATGTCACCAAATAAGTATGCAAACATCTACAACCACTAAAAGACGAAGGTCTGAACCACTCGTCTTGATTTGGCTGAAGTATTTGGCATAACTGGGGCATTGACCAATATGGAAATAATCAGCAAAATTATAAAAAAAATAATAATAATATTATTCCTCTGTTTCTCTCACTGGTACAGATGTGAAGTTCATAAAATTGCATACGGGTGCTGTGCCCTGGGCAAAGAGACAGACAGAAAGATGGATTGAGAGAAACAGTAACGACAATGAAAACAGTAACTGCCAGGCCATCAGTGTGACAGTTTGGCTGATTTATCAACACCTTCTTTGTTACAATTTCGCATTGCTAACTCAGGATATTTGATATGCAATTATGAATCATTTCAGGCAGAAACAAACTCAGAAACGATGGACTAACTCAACAAAGATGCAACCAGACTCCACTGGAGAGAGCAACACCTAAGGCAACATCTACTTTGTCAAACAATTTCAAAGTGTAACCATGAGCCAAACATTCTCAGTTGCTACAATTACTAGACACTGACTGTGTGTTTTATGTGCATAACCTGAAAGTGATTATACTTGGGCAAACAATACACTTTTTGGCATGCTATATTTTTGTCAAATTTGCTTTGCATCTAAGTAAATAAGCTGACAATGAAATTTCTTGTTTTGTTTTGTTTTATGTTTTTTGTTTTTTGCATTGTTAGCTAAATTGCATTCACATGCTTGTAATGATTACTGGTAGTTAAAAGTACTTACCAATTCAAGAACAAACTGACAAACACAATAGTGGAGTATGGAGTACCACAAGGCTCTGTGTTGGTTCATTTGTTGTTGTTCTTGTTAATGCTTCCTTTAGGTGTTTTCAAAGGGTTTCAAAGACATAACTCAAAGACTAAAAATGATTTAAGGAAACTTAAAAGTAAAATATTCTAACAACTTGAGAATCCATGTGATATATCCATAATATTCTTTCTTTTTTTTTCTGCTACAGCAGGAAAGATGGAAATGTTAATTTGTTTTGTTGAATGAGTAAAAAATTTTCTTATGCACAGCATTCGGTACACATGGATACCTGCAAATTCTTGCTTTTCATCTGAAATTTGATCTCTTTGTGATACAGCTGTTCCAGAGCAACCCTGTTCATTTTCCCACTGCGAGGTTTTTGTGAGACTTTCACGCCAATAATGACAACATACATTTATGAAATTCAGTTTGCAAAAGCAAACTGAATTTCATAAATGTTTCCACTGAATGATTAAAATTTTATTAAAATATAAATCTACATAATTAAAAATATCAAGATATTTCATGTTTTTTTTTTATATACAGTAGGATCATAAGGTTGATTCTGAACTTCACAAACTCCAGAAGTGCATGTGTTGTGCATTCACACTCCATGGATACAGACAAGGCTAAATACAAAATAAATACATAAATACATACATACATACATACTTTACATACATACATAAATAACTGGCCCATTTATCGCAAAGCTGTGTCCAAACAAGGGCTCAACTTTAAAAGGAGTTTGACAAGCCTGCTTTAGGTAATATTGTTAGGAAACATACATTTTTTTATTTATTTTTTGAATGATTGTTAGTCTGATTTGTTTCCTCTCAAGGTTTCTTCCTCACCCACTTAAACATCCTAAGAAGCAAGGTGGCAGTGTCAGATTAACACCTTGCTTACTGTTTTTTTAAAATGTGCCAGACAAATTGACCAATCAATAATCAGAAGCCATGCTTTACTAGAACTTCAGAACACTTCTTGCGCAAGCCATAGAAACTGTTAAACAAAACCCTGTGCTGATAGATGATTTCAGCTCCTATTCTGTGGTTAAAATAATTTAGTAACCCATCTCCACAAATGTACGAGGTGTGAGGTTGATGATTAAAAGTCCATGGGCTGAGGAGAGTTTAACGACGGACTGCCAAACCGGTGAAATGTGGTGTTTGAAAGGCCAGTGTTATTATGGTAATAATTCAGCATAGTCTGAAATACTAATGGATTGGAGGCCCCTGTAAAATATGTGAACACACACTCATGCTCCGTCACACACGTAGAACAACTAATCATCACTTCACAATTTCATCCATATTTTTGGGATGGAAAAAGACTGCAAATAAAAAGAAATGTTTTCGAACGCAGCACAATCTGGCCTGGTTCGGCTGATTCCATCCTCAAATAGGCAGCTCGGGTTGATTTCTAAACTTTTCCTTTGCTCTGATCTTGCCTGAAGTCAGACTCTGTGGTCACTTGGACTCTCGTGCACACAGTTACAATATTATCACACACTGTTCCATTCTGTATAAACAGAAAAATAACAAGCTAATTGGGACAAAAAAGGAACATTACAAGCAGATAGAAAGGAGAGAAGTAAGTAATAAATAAAATGTAAAAATATGTACATCAAACAAAAAAGTCATATTTTCTCTTTTCGTGGTTGAGATTTGGGCTACTCTACTGTAGACTGTCTATTTAGCTCTTTTTAAATGACTTGATCAACCAAAACAACTGGCAGAGGATGTTGTCTCAGCAGGGACGTTCTCCTGTTGCCCTACTCTGACACAAAACAACCATAAAATACAAAGCCATAAAACTTCCACAAGCCACATAAAACTTGATATCAGCACTAAAAGGTTGTGATTATTATTCAGAAAACATGAGTTCTGAACGTCTGGTGGTGAATTTTAACTCTGCAAAACATTGTAGTTAGAAAAGACCCCATGAAACTACTTAAAGAACATGGTTCCTTTTCCTATATATAGAACACGAACAAACATGATTTGCTATTTGCTATTAGGGATGCATGATTAATCAAAATAAACTGGAATCGTGATTCTGTGCAATTTTTAAATCACAAAGGCGGAGATTTAATGAAATAAATATATGCACTGCACATTTTAGACTGAAGTGCAGCACTGGTGTTCCACATCTGGTGCTTTCAGTGTATCAGAAGAACTCTGCATGTGCTCTGAGTTAGATTTTGAAATACATTATAGAACATGCGTCAACCAGCTTTCCAAACTTCTGAGAAGCGCTTATCAACTTGCTGTTGTTAAAAAAAGAGAAGCTTTAAGGGTTACCAGCAGTTTTCCATCAAAGTAAAAGTTTGATGATTTAACAATTGTTTTACTGATGTACTGTAAAATTATTACATTATTCTTAAATACTAGATTTTTATTTCACAGTGAAATATTCCAAGATTATTCATCTTTTGTTTATTATTTTTATTTATTATTAATAATAATCATCATCATCATAATTAGTAGTGGCAGTAGTATATTGTTTAGTAATCGGTCACTCCAGGATTTCGGGGGATTTTTTTCTGATTTCTGCGGCCTAAAATGACTGATTTTGCGGCGGCTTTTCTCAACATTTGCGGCAATATTTGCGGCATTTCTTTTGTAGTTTTTCAGTAAAAATAGAATCACTAGAATCAATATTCTTCTAACATTTTTATTACTTTTCTGAGTTCAAGAACCACTGGGCTCCGTCATTTTTAAAAGGAGAACTCTGATAATAACTTAAAATATAATTTCAACATTTTATTTCATATGTAACACCAAATAAAACCATTATATTGCAGTGTTTCCCACATGATTTTGTGAAAGTGGGCATGGTTGTCAGGTACTCTAGGGGGGTCTGGGGGTATATGCTCCCCCTTTAGAAAGGTTTATATTTTTTATCAATCAATTTTGTATATTTTATGTATCAAATATGATACAACAGGCTTTCAGGAACATTTATTTGTTTATCTCTCAATCATCATTGTATTCCTATTGCATTGCATTGTGTTTTGCCCCCCACAATAAAAATTATAAAGTTTTTATCATAAAACTAAGCATATCTTCTTACCAAGACATATTATTAGAAGATATAGAGTGTCAAATTATATTTATATGCATTTTATGTAAGCAGTCTGCTGTACTGTTATAAAGATCTCACTGATTTACATTTTTGGTCATATAAATAACAACTGCAGAAAACTGAAATTTTTGCTCAGTTTTGGCCTAAAGGTAAAAACAAAATTCTATAAAATAAATTATTTTCCGACTATTATTTCAGGCAATATATACAGACACTGTTGATAAACTGAACCAATTGATGGAAACGATGTCACTCAGAGCGTGCATGCTCGTGTGTGTGTGTGTGTGTGTGTGTGTGTGTGTGTGTGTGTGTGTGTGTGTGTGTGTGTGTGTGTGTGTGTGTGTGTGTGTGTGTGTGTGTGTGTGTGTGTGTGTGTGTGTGTGTGTGTGAGTGAGAGAGAGAGAGAGAGTTGCACGCTTACAGAGGGAGCGGGATTGTTGCGGTGGTTGACTGACTGACAGATGCATTGCCGAAGCAACGGTGCAAACAGTTGTTTATTGATCGATCCAAGTTCAGCGCACATAGCCTACTTCGAAGTGGGCTTTCCTTTGGCTGAATGTACTTTGTGATGACATCACACGGCTTGTTCAGGCCCAAATTCTGCGGAAAATCTGCAGCAATTTAGAAAAATTGCAAGCCCCTCTGAATTTTGCGCCGTTTGCTTGATTTTGCAGTAAATTCTGCGATGGCAGAATCGCGGAATCCTTGAGGGACTGAGTAATAAACAGTTGCATGAAAAAGTATGGGAACTACTTGCAGAATCTGTGAAACAAATGTGAATAATTTCAACAAAAGAAGAGATCATACAAAATGCATGTTATTTTTATTTAGTACTGTCCTGAATAAGATATTTTACATAAAAGATGTTTAAATATAGTCCACAAGACAAAAACACAACTGAATTTATTAAAATAACCCCATTCAAAGGTCTGGGAAACAGAGTTCTGGCATGCAGTTTGAGTGAGTGAGGCGCTTCCGGGAGCTGCTCGTAAATTTTATTTATTTTCATTTGTTAACAGGAACATTTGGTATTCTTAATACTTTAAGATGCCGTCTACAATGCTAGAGAATATTCGAATGCTTGCTGGGGCCTGTTATTTTCGTTGCTATGCCTAAATCTAAACGTGCTTCTCCCGCTCCTGATGAAACTGACGAGGCCGGCAACATGGCCACGGCTGCTTCGGGGTTAACCCCAGCTCTTTTAAAAGAGATGCTTACCACAACCATTTGTGAGGAAATCGTGTCGCTAAGGACTGAGTTTCTCACGAAAATACCTGCCTCTACAGCGACCACTCTAGCCACGATTTCCAGTCATGGCTCCAAAATTAAAGACCACTCACGTTGGAACAATCTTCATATATTAGGTATCCCCGAGGATGTTGAAACATCCAAACCCTCTCAGTTCATGGCATCGTTCTTTTTGGGATAAACTACCTCAGATACTGAAGACTGAGCATGCATATCAGTCCCTTGCACCTAAACCGCAATCCGGTGCACCACCTAGACCCATGATTGTACGCTTTCTTCGTTTCCAACCCAGGGAAGAAATTTTACGGTTGTCACGCGAGCATGGGGAGTCAACTCAAGAACTCAAGAAAGGACGGGATCAAATCAGTCAAGGCAAAATTACACGGAGCCGGTGTCAAATTCAGGATGCTGTATCCCTGCAGGCTTCTCCTTTCTTTCAACGGTGAATCGCACAGCTTTGACAGCCCGGATGCTGTATCTACATTCCTTGCCACCGTGGTTAAACCCAAACAGTCAAGTGAAGTAGTTGCTGGAGATACAGGTAAATAAGAGTAGAGCAATGTTCCACTCAGGGCAGAAGTCCTACGTGAACCTGGTCTGCGCCCTGATTGGTCATGGCATTGAAGTACCGCGTTGTATCAGACTTTATGGAATTTTTGCATTGTAAGCATGTACAGACCATGCAACTTTCATTATTATTATTATTATTATTTTAATATGCTGTATTGTTCCCTTTTTCTTTATATATTTACAATCTGTTATGGAGCTCTCTCTGAAAGGTCTGCTGAGAGAAGGTTTGTGCTGTGTTCGTACTACTTATGTACATGGGTTTTTTTTTGTTCTCCTTTTCCTTTCTTTTTTTTTTTTTTTGTTCTTTGACTATCTCAGAATCTCAGATATGTCAAGACAGAAGAAAGCCACATTCATGTTCTCATGATCTATATACTTTTTGTTGTTGTTATAACCAATGACCACTAGCTTAAGCAAAGCACAGTCTGGGGGTTCATGTGTAAATTTTACCAGTTGGAATGTCAAAGGTTTAAACAATGTAATTAAACTTAACAAGGTCTTGTCACGTTTAGAACATTTAAATACTCATTGTTTTTTTGCAAGAGACTTACTTTAAAACACAGATCATGCCATACTTTGCACGAAATGGATTGGACAAGTATTTCATTCTAAATTTCTCAGTAAATTTAGAGGGGTGGCAATTATTATCAACAAATGTAAACCATTCTCTCCTTCACAAACCTTAGTTGATTCCAGTGGTACATATGTTATTGTTTCAGGCCTTCTTTTTGGTTTAACAGTGACTCTGGCTAACATATATGCACCAAATTACGATGACAAAAATTGTATTCAGAAAATATTCTCTTTTCTCCCTGAACTAAACTCACACTATCTCATTATGGGAGGTGATTTTAATTGTTCTCTGAACCCTTCTCTAGACTGTTCATCTACTAAACCTGCCCAACCCTCTAAAACTGAAATTACACTTCAATCGCTTTTAACTACTTGTGGTCAGGCCGACGTATGGCGTTTTTTATATCCCACAGCATGACAATACTCATTTTCTCTCATGTTCACCACAATTACTCCCATATTGATTACTTTTTTCTTAGACAAGAAATTGTTGTCTAAAGTGAAGGCCTGTTCATATGGCACCATTGTTATATCTGATCATGCTCCACTTTCACTTTCTCTTCAGTTTCAAGATAAGATGTTGGGTTCTCAAAGTTGGAAATTTAATTCTCTACTGCTCTCTGATAAAGCATTTTGTGATTCATTAAAAGATCAATTAGATTTTTTTTGGGAGATAAATTCCATCCCTGAGACCTCACTTTCCATAATCTGTGGGAATCTTTTAAAGCATATGGTCGGGGGTAAAGTAATTTCATATTCAGTTTGTGTAAATAGACAAAGAAGGAAGAAGCAATTAGAATTATCTCTTGAAATAATTTGGCTCGATTCGGCTTATGCAGGCTTCTCCAGATCCTGGAATTTACAAAAAGAGATTCAAACTTCAATCTGATTTTAATATGTTATCAACCCATCAAGCTGAAAAGTTATTGCTGAAGGCTAAACATGCATTTTTTGAGCATGGTGACAAGCCAAGTAAACTTCTTGCACTTCAGTTAAAGGAAAAGTCAGCTCAAAATTTAATTTCTAAGATTCGATATTGATATTGATTACTGACCCTATTAGTATTACTATTCATCTTAAAGAGTATTACTCTTTGCTATACAAATCAGAACCCCCCACGGATAGGTCCCTTATGGAAAGTTTTTTTGAACCACTGCCCATACCTACAATTTCAGACGGAATGAGAGAAGAGCTAGAATTACCTTTTTCTGCAGAGGAGACAGTACAAGCAATTATACAGAATGGCAAGACCCCTGGCCCGGATGGGTTACCTGTTGAATTTAAGAGGTTTTCTCAAACACTTAAAACGCCGCTACTGAACATGTTATTGGACTCCTTTAATAATGGCTGCCTGCCTCCAACCCTCCGTCAATCTTGTATATCTTTTTGAAAAAAGACAAAGACCCACACTTGCTTGTTTGCGGTTGTCCATCGAATCCGATGATGACGTCCACTTCTGTTTTTTAACGGTGAGTTTTCTGATGGCTGAATAATCCGATCCTGGATCCACAGGTTCTCTTGCAAGTGGGGCACATATACATGCTATTGGTGTTACTGGTATTTATGGGTGTGTTTCTCCTGAGCCTTCGTTGTTGTCTCCTAACTATCCTTTCCTCCTCCAGTGCTTGGGTCCCATCTAGACACAGCTGCCGCCAGATGTTACGGTCAGTAGCCATGCTCTCCAAGTCCCCAGGTTTTATTTTGCACCTCTTAAGCATTGTTTTCATTTGGTCTTTAAAGCGTTTCTTCTGGCCTCCAGCAGAGCGCTGGCCTAGTTGTAGCTGGCCATATAGCACTCTGCGGGGCAGACGGTTGTAGGGCATTCTTATGACATGCCACAGCCAGCGCAATTGGTGCTGGGTGATTGTGGCCTCAATACTCTTGCAGCCTGTTCTCCTCAGGATCTCAGTGTGAGGCACTCTATCACACCAAGTGATTCCCAGGATGCGCTGGAGGCAACAAATGTGGAAGTGTTCCAGGGACTTGATGTGGCGGCTGTAAGTAACCCATGCTTCACAACTGTAGAGGAGGGTGGTGATGCAGACTGCTTGGTAGACGCATGTTTTTGTGTTGAGATGAAGGTTGTTGTTCTGAAAAACCCGCCGCCGGAGTCTCCCAAAGGCAGCTGATGCTTGTTTGATTCTGTTCTGGACCTCATTGTCAATGCTATTATTTTCAGAGATAATACTCCCCAGGTATTTGAATGAAGGCACAATTGATAGTTTTTCATCTACAGCATAGAAGATGGGTGGTGCGGGTGGGATGTTGGCACTCCACTGGCAGATTACCACTGTTTTGGCGGTATTGATGGTCAGCCCCATCCTGCTATATGCCCTCACTGCTGCATCTAGGACAGACTGGAGGCCTTGTGGAGAGTGAGATACGAGAGCACAGTCATCTGCATACTGCAGCTCAAGTATCCTCACTCTGTGCAGTTTGGTGGTTGATTGCAATCTCCTGATATTAAAGAGGTTACCATCCAGCCTGTACACTACTGTCACTCCGCTGTTGTCTTGAATTTCCTTGTGGAGAAGCTGGGTGACACAAATGAGGAAGATGTTAAAAAGCACTGGTGCCATTACACATCCCTGCCTTACCCCTGTGCGTACAGGGAAAGGGCTAGACTGTTGCCCTCCTATTGTCACCCTAGCAGTCATTCCATCATGAAACTGACGGAGGATGTTGACAAACTTAGTGGGGCATCCAAACCGGAGGAGGACTTCCCATAAGAGATCTCTCTGCACAGTGTCGAAGGCTTTGGAGAGGTCGACAAAAGCCATAAACAGGGCTTTATGTTGCTCCCTGCACTTTTCCTGAAGTTGCCGGGTTGTAAACACCATGTCGACTGTGCTCCTGTTCTTTCTAAACCCACACTGTGACTCGGGTAGCATAGACTCTGTGATGTTATTAATCAGTCTTTGTAACATCACCTTGGCCAGGACCTTGCCTGCCACAGCAAGAAGTGATATGCCCCTATAGTTGTCACAAATGGCCCTATCCCCTTTGTTCTTATATATGATGACAATACTAGCATCTCTCCATTGCTGTGGGATGCTTTCATCAGCCCAGGCCTTGGTGATGTAATGATATAGTGTTCTTGTGCAGAGATACCCTCCCTGTTTTAGCAGTTCTGCAGGAATATTGTCAGAGCCAGGAGACTTGTTGCACTTCAGGGAGCGGACAGCTGACAGAACCTCCAGGAAGGTTGGAGGTTGGCTAAGGTTGTCAATAGGGGGAAATTCCGGCAATTCATTCAGGATGGTATAGTCAGCATCCGAGTCCTGATTTAGTAAGGTATTAAAATGTTCAGCCCACCTCTCCAGGATGCTATTCTGGTCTTTCAGGACTTCGAGCCAATCTGCTGTTTTCAGGGGAGTGATGCGGTGACTTATTGGGCCGTAAATAGATTTGACTGCATTATAAAAGTTGTGCATATCATTTCTATCAGTGAATGACTGAATTTCATAAGCCTTCTCCATCCACCACTTGTTCTGTAGGGTCCGCAGAGTTCTCTGGACTTCCCGACGAGCTTTTTGCCAATGCTGTTTGGCGGTGCTGGATAAGGGTTTTCTTAGGGTTTCCTGATGTGCTTTGTGCATATTGCTTAGTAAGTTATGGATGGACTCTGAGTTGTTGTCAAACCAGTCTTGATGGTTTTTGCTCTTATAGCCGATTGTTTGGGCTGCTGCTTCATAAAGGGCTGTAGTAATTAGGGCTGGGTACCGAACTCGATACTTTTTAGGTACCGATCGAACTGCCTCGATACTATCGAGTATCGAAAAGTGTCTTGTCATTCGGTACCAAATTTCGGTACCTCAGAATGGAGCCGAGGAGAGGGGCGGAGAAATGCTTTCGCTGTCTCGTTGAGGAGCAAGTAATGTTGCGCTACATTATTATTTATATCTAAATATATAAAACTATACGCGCGAGAGAGACCCTATGTGTGAGAGGGCGAGTGAATCAACGGTTTCGTTTTCAGTTTATCTCCGAATGGACGGGTACGTGAGAAACGGCCGTTTGAGCAGCCGGTTCACTACAGATACTGTTAACAGAAAACAAAAGTGTCGCACTGCCTGCAGAAACAGCGGAACGCGCGATGTTTTTTAGACTAGTTATGGACAGGTACAACACACAGCAGCTTTACAGCTTTCGTCCCTCAAGTCTATGGAAACACGCGACCGGTTCGTGACAGGCTCGTTCGCCTGCACGAGCACAGGCTCTGCCTCTGGCTCCAGAACGCGAACAATTCTGCTGAAAAAGGGGTATCAGCGTCCTCCTGATACTGCGGATAATCTGCGGGTCGGGCCAAGTAATAAAAAAATAACATTCAAATTAATTACGGGTGGATGAGAGATGAATCATTAATGTGTTGATTTTAATAAAGACACAGAACTCTTATTTCACGGTAAGACGCAACGAACTTGCGTCACTCTTACTTCCGCTTTGATCTTGTTAATAATAATTAATTTTTTGAAGAAGAACATTTGCTGAGTGATTTAAAAAGAGCCTCACATACTGAATGTTTGCATTGAAAACTAAACTTGATTTGTGTTGGGTAAATTTTGTTAATTTGTGCTTTATTATTCCCCGCAGTGGCTCAGGAGATGAGTCTTTGAGTCTGAAAAAAGGTCAAAAAAGTTAAAATATAAAACCAAAGATTTTTTTGAGGTTATGTAATCTTGTTTAAACAGATTTTATAAAATTGGTATCGAAAAAGGTATCGTTTAGGTATCGGTATCGAAGTCAAGGTATCGGTATCGTCTCGGTATCGAACAATTTTGAACGATACCCAGCCCTAGTAGTAATAGAGGTCCACTGCTGTTCTGTGGCGTTACCATCCCTGAGGAGGAGTTCTAGCTCCCCTAGTTTCTCAGCCAGGGAGCGACGAAACTCATTCCTTGCAGTGGTACCTTTCAGGCGGACACAGTCTAGTCACCTCCTGCTGGATCCACGTTTTCGCATGGGGAGGCGCACTTTCATGAGGACCTTGGTCATGATCATGCGATGATCTGTCCAGCATTCAGCACCTCTCATGGCCCGGGTTATGAGAACGTCTCTGAGGTCACAACGTCTCACGATGACATAATCAATCAGGTGCCAATGTTTGGAACGTGGGTGCATCCATGATGTTTTGTATTTGGTCCTTTGCTGGAAGATGGTGTTGGTTATGGTCAGGTTGTGCTCAGAGCAGAGGGTAAGTAACCTCATGCCATTTGAGTTGGCCTGACCAATCCCATGCCTGCCAAGTACTCCTTTCCATATCCCACTGTTCTGCCCAACACGAGCATTGAAATCCCCAAGCAGGAGGATCTTATCATTCTTGGGGATCTGGTGGAGAGCCTCATCCAATGTTTGGTAAAAAGAGTCTTTAGACTCACTGTCAGATGGTAGAGTTGGAGCATACATACTTAGAAGTGTGGCATAGCGGATTTTGATTATTGATTTTGAAAAAAGACAAAGACCCACACCAATGTGGTTCATACAGGCCAATCAGTCTTTTGAACGTAGATGTAAAAATACTGGATAAAATGCTAACAAACCATCTTGAATCAGTTTTACCAGCAATCATACACAGCGACCAAACTTTTTTATTAAAAACAGATTACTCATAATATTAGAAGCATTTAATATAATTTATTCTTCCAATTCTCACCCATCAAAAGGGTCTTCTACTGCTTGAAGTGGAGAAAGCCTTTGATCGGGTGGAATGGGATTACCTTTTCTATGTGCTACAGAAATTTGGTTTTGTCAATACGTTCATATCCTGGATAAAACTTTTGTATTCCTACCCAGTATGCTCTGTTCGGGCCAGTGGAGTATCCTCCTCTATTTTTCCCTTAAAACGTGGCACTAGACAGGGCTGCCCACTTTCACCTTTGTTTTTTGCATTGTTAATTGAACCACTGGCAATTGCCATTCGTAGTGAGCAGGCTTTACAGGGAATTAAGAGAGCTGATGCTGTTCACAAAATTTCATTATATGCCGATGATGTGTTGCTCTACGTCTCAGATCCGGTTGTTTCTTTGCCCGAAATTCTGAGAATTATAAACTCATTTAGCCTCTTCTCCGGCTATAAATTGAATATAAATAAAAGTGAGTTATATCCAATCAATTTTATAATTTCTGATTTTACAATGAGTACTTCTATGTTTAAAGTCACTGTCCATAGTTTTAAATACACTGAACAAAATTATAAACTCAACACTTTTGTTTTTGCCCCCATTTTTCATGAGCTGAACTCAAAGATCTAAGACTTTTTCTGTGTGCACAAAAAGGCCTATTTCTCTCAAATATTGTTCACAAATCTGACTAAATCTGTGTTAGTGCACACTTCTCCTTTGCCAAGATTATCCATCCACCTCACAGGATATCAAGATTAGACAGCATGATTATTACACAGGTGTGCCTTAGACTGTCCACAATAAAAGGCCACTCTAAAATATATCACACAGGACAATGCCACAGATGTCGCAAGTTTTGATGGAGTGTGCAATTGGTATGCTGACTGCAGGAATGTCCACCAGAGCTGTTGCTCGTGAATTGAATGTTCATTTCTCTACCATATGCCGTCTCCAAAGGTGTTTCAAAGAATTTGGCAGTACATCCAACCGGCCTCACAACCGCAGACCACGTGTAACCACACCAGCCCAGGACCTCCACATCCAGCATCTTCACCTCCAAGATCGTCTGAGACCAGCCATCTGGACAGCTGCTGCCAAAATCGGTTTGCATAACCAAAGAATTTCTGCACAGGAAAGTTGTCTCAGGAAAGCTCATCTGCATGCTCGTTGTCCTCATCGGGGTCTCGAACTGGCTGCAGTTCGTCGCCGTAACCGACTTGAGTCGGTTGACTTGACTTGAGACTTGAGCAAATGCTCACATTCGAGAGGTGTTCTCTTCAAGGATGAATCCCGGTTTTCACTGTACAGGGCATATGGCAGACAGCGTGTATGGCGTTGTGTGGGTGAGCGGTTTGCTGATGTCAACGTTGTGGATCAAGTGGCCCTTGGTGGCGGTGGGGTTATGGTATGGGCATTCTTATGTTATGGATAACGAACACAGGTGCATTTTATTGATGGCATTTTGAATGCACAGAGATACTGTGAAGAGATCCTGAGGCCCATTGTTGTGCCATTCATCCACAACCATCACCTCATGTTGCAGCATGATAATGCACGGCCCCATGTTGCAAGGATCTGTACACAATTCCTGGAAGCTGAAAACATCCCAGTTCTTGCATGGCCAGCATACTCACCAGACATGTCACCCATTTAGCATGTTTGGAATGCTCTGGATCGGCGTATACGACAGCATGTTCCAGTTCCTGCCAATATCCCGCAACTTCACACAGCCATTGAAGAGGAGTGGACCAACATTCCACAGGCCACAATCAACAAACTGATCAACTCTATGCGAAGAAGATGTGTTGCACTGCATGAGGCAAATGGTGGTCACACCAGATACTGACTGGTTTTCAACATCTTGATATGCCACACCTGTGATGTGGATGCATTATCTTGGCAAAGGAGAAGTGCTCACTAACACAGATTTATAGACAGATTTGTGAACAATATTTGAGAGAAATAGGCCTTTTGTGTACATAGAAAAAGTCTTAGATCTTTTAGTTCAGCTCATGAAAAATTGGGGCAAAAAAAAAAAAGTGTTGCATTTATAATTTTGTTCAGTGTATTTAGGAGTAACAATTACAAGTAAGTGCTTAGATCTGTTCAAGGCTAATTTTACTACGCTCCTCCAGCAAGTCCAGAAAGATTTTACTCATTGGTCGGCTCTTCCCCTTTCATTGGCTGGACGTGTGACTTCTGTGAAAATTAACGTTTTACCTAGATTTATGTATTTATTTCAATGTGTCCCAATTTTTATACCCAAATCTTTCTTTAAGACTCTAAATCAGCACTTCTCAAAGTCCGGACTCCGGTCCGGATCCAGACTCGGAGGGAATTCAATCCGGACCCGCCTCCATTTCGTATTTTAACAGCAGTAATTGTGTGTAAAGGATTAAAAGTCTGGATTTCTTACTTTGATAAACGCATGTCAAAATCATTTGTTTAGTGTTTTATGTCTTTTTGGATATGGTCCAAAATGAAAGCGAAGGCGAGATATTTAAAGCTTTCCTCCATGATTCAGTTGCCATGACATCCAGTGAGTTACTGCAGTAAGCGTTTGAATGGGTGTGGAGCAGTGGTTCTCAACCTGCGGCCCGTCACGAATGTACATGCGGAGTGATATGCCGACCACAATTTAAAAAAAATAAAAATAAAAATAAAAAATAATAGCATACAATAGCCTATATTTTTGTGGAACATAAATTGAAGGAACACATGCTAACAAGAAGAGTCGCAGCATCAGCAGTAAAGGTAAGAAGAATGGAAGAATCAGTTGTTACTGAGCGAGATGGGCAGCCTTCCTGTTTGCTCTGTAGTAAAGTAACGTTACTTGACAAGCAAAACCTACAATTTCAAAAGACTGAACTGTGAATTTGATGTGTTTGTTTGATGTATTTTAAATCAGTAATAATAACCGCATCAGCGCACCCGCGGCTGGAATGAGCCCAACTCTGTGCACGCTCGCGGATCCGATGCTGCGCAAGGGATTGCGGCATGACAGAAAGCTTGATATCGTCAGAGATTGTAATAAGCCTACAGTGCGCTCAGTGTTGTTTGTAAAAAGAGCTGAGTAACATTTGCTTATTAAGGTGTTTATGTGATTGTTTGGTGACTATTGCGATGCTGTTGAAGAGAGTCATACAGTCATACAGAATTAAATAGCAACTTAAAGTGACTGTATATACAGTTTGTGTGTTCATTGAACATTACTGATAATTATTGTAAAGCTAATGTCAGTAAGTTAGTTTTTCTTTGTTATTTATTGTGTGCAACATCTACGTATAATAATAGTATTATCTGCTAATACCATAACATTAAATCTGATTGGTTTGCATTGGTGACATCATATGTAAATTATATGCGGCCCGTGAGACTTGCACTTGGACCATTGTGCGGCCCACTGGGGAAAAAGTTTGAGAACCACTGCTCTAAATCAACAAATCTCATCTTTTTTTTGGAACAAAGGACTAGCCAGAATTCGTAGAGAAATACTTCAAAAGCCAGAGCTTGAGAGCAGGCTTGCCCTCCCTAATTTCTCATTTTACTACTGGGCAGCCATTATACATTCTACATTATTCTGGTTTCAAAGTCATTTTGGGCTCAGTGATTGGGTCCCGTCTTGGGTCAGTATTGAAGAGGGTTCCTGTTCCCCTGCCTCACCTGCCGCACTGTTGTGTGGCCCTCTTACTGCCATTTATGCTGTCCTTATGGTAATTCCATTGTCCGGCAATTGTTATGAATTTGGTCCCAATTCCAAACCCATTTTGGCCTTCAGTGCTTACCAGTGGTTTAAAAATTCTCTCTTTCTAGTGCACAATTTTTTTTAGATATTTGCAGCTCCGAAATTTAGTTTTTCTGAATCTTCCTCCAAAATCTTCGCTTGAGATTCTTGAAGTAGCCTTAGATAAAAGGGGTGTGTTGCCTACGCTATACAGGCTGATTTCCTCCATCTCCACTTCCTCTCTCTCTCTTTTATTAAACAACAATGGGAGACGGATCTCTGCCTCACATTTGATGACGAGACTTGGAACCAGATCCTGTCCCATGTTCATACCTCCTCTATTTGTGCATGTCATAGTCTTATAAAATTAAAATGTATTAATCAAATTTACTGGACAAAAGTGAGGTTGGCAAAAATCAAGCCTGGTATTGATCCTCTCTGTGATCGTTGCCATCAGGTCACTGCAGAGGTTTTGGCTATGTCCATCCATAACTTCTTATAGGCTATCAATCTTCAATTGTTTTTCTTTAGTGACAAAGAAACAGATCGAGCCTTGTCCTTTGGTTGCACTTTTTGGACTTCCATCAAAAGTCACTGGTTTGCCTGGAAATGCTGCAAAGACTTTTGCTTTCTTAACATTATTAGCTAAACGGCACATTCTCCTGCTGTGGAAACTAAAACTCCCTCCATCTTTGGATGACTGGCTGAGAGATGTTATGAGCTTCATTCATTTGGAAAAAATAGGTATACCTTAAAGGGCAACACAGGTATAGTTTCTGAGATCTGGGATCCCTTCATTATTATTATTTTTTTTTTCTGAATATGTCAGTACTTCTTGTTTATCAACCTGAGCATTAAGATTTCATTATGATCGTGGCTTGAATCTGTTCAGGAGTGTGTTATTATAAGTGTACTTATATATGTATATGTATATACTTTATAGCTGGAAGTTTGTTTGTGGATGTACTGTATACATAAATGGTCAAAATGTCTAAAATGTTATGCTCCAGCATATATTCTATACTTGAGATATTATGCTTGACATTCTTTGTATTACATAATATTATGTATTGAGTGTTTTTTTTTTTCTTCTATTTTTTAGGTTTTATTTAGTTTGTTTAATTACACTTTTATTATTATTATTATTATTATTATTATTATTATTATTTATTTTATTCATTTTTTTAATATTGTTTTTATTTATTTATTTATTTTTTCCTTTGGGGGTGGGGTGGGAAAAATTTTCATGATTCTCCTGTATCTGTATCCTGTTATTATTGTAAAAGTTCAATAAACAGATTTAAAAAAAAAAAAAATAAATAAAATAATAATAATAATAATACTGTGTGTGGTTACCTGGATGATCTACTGTTTTTATTTATTTTTTATTTTATTATTATTATTTTTTTTGATGGTTGTTCATGAGTCCCTTGTTTGTTCTGAGCAGTTAAACTTGGCACTCTTCTTCAGAAAAATCCTCCAGGTCCTGCAGATTATTCAGTTTTCAAGAATTTTTTGCATATTTGAACCCTTTCCAGTAGTGACTGTATGATTTTGAGATCCATCTTTTCACACTGATGAGAATTGAGGGACTCAAACAACTTTTAAAAAAGGTTCAAACATTTAATGATGCTCCAGAAGGGGAAACAAAGCATTAAGAGCTGGGGGGTGAAAACTTTTTGAATTTGAAGATCAAGGTAAATTGTACTTAATTTGACTTCCTTCTGTTGCTTCCAAAGGGCAGTACTAAATGAAAAAATAAATAAATGATAATTTTATATATATATATATATATATATATATATATATATATATATATATATATATATATATATATATATATATATATTTATATATTTACAGTCATATCGTACAGCTCCGAGTGTGATATTGTGTTTATACAACAGTTCGACGGCACAAGTGTGTAAATAAATAAGAACAACAACGGAGTGTCTTTAAAACCCTCTTATCAAAGCACTACTTCCTTCCGCCACAGATTCAAATCTCAAGTTGACAGTTGGACCAAGCCTCCGTTACTAACTCTAAATCGTCACTTTAGAACTAGTAACGAAGGAACGCTGAGTCGCTTCACTAAAACTCGTTGAATTTTGTACAGTATTAGAGAGAGAGAGAGATATCGCCTGAGAGAGTAGGCTATTACCTGTGTCTGATATACTGCATTACATTCATTCAGATGATGTCCATAATCTTATATCCATTGTAAAAGTCCATTTGAATGTCCGCTGAGGAAAGCGATCTTGTATTTATCCCTTTTATAGCTATTTTTCCATAACATCCATAAAACCACAGCGCTAAAACAAATTCCTTTGAAAAAGTTCCTTTCAATTTAAAAGTCTCTTGTGACTCACTAACTCATTCACCTGTAAAGTTTTGCCGCAATCTAATGGCGTATTAATGTAACTTTTTCACTCAATCCATATTACACATTATGGACATATTTATGTAAAATATTTATTGAACAACAAATAAACACAATTGTCAGTCAAACGTAAAGCACCTGTGACAGTTGTCAAGTGTGCAGTGGATAATTACCAAATGCCCAAAAAAATAAATAAATAAATAAATAAATGCTACACCATGTATCTCTATATTTCCTAATTTTTGTTTTATTATTATCAAAAACAATGTGGGTTTTACAAATATTTAACGAATGAAAAGGATTTTAAAGAGCTTGTGAGAAAACCCTGTAACTCCATTGGATCCTCAAACTGTCAGTCAAACCTCATAAATCCGCCTCACCTCGTGAATAAAGTGCGCACGCAGTTTGGTCATCTCATCTATGCAATGCAAAGGTAAATAAAGATCTGATGTTTGACAAAAAAAATGGTTTTCTTTACTCAAAAAACAATATGTCTATAAAGGCTTATGTTTTGTGTATTTGAAGAGCGGAGTCTTTGTCTGATTTCCTGTCTAGTTGTAGCCAATATGCTATGCTATATAAAGGATGTAAGTTATTATCATATTTAACATAGCAACAGTTCGACTTGATCTGGAACAAATAATAGATTAATAAGACCGAAGATTGCCCTTTTTATGTACTCAAATTGAAATATGTCTCATGTTTAACCACTATAAGAGCCAGCGGGAAATCCCAGAAGCACTGCCCAAGATGAAGCTGTTGTTGGTGCATACACGATCAATGAATGGCTGCTGACGCCCTGTAGCTCGCTTCTCTGAAAACGTCAAAACAAATTGTAAAATAGGCACTATTATTAAATATAAGTCACATAATTCTTGGCTGCTCAACGCTGCTGCCTGCCAGCTGTCTGATCTACGCTCGGAGCTTCGTGGAGTTTATCCTAAATCCTTCTCTTTATTCCTATTCACATAATATAACTTTCTTATTTTTCACTAGATTACTTAACCTATTGCATAGTATTACTAAACGGAACGATTTATTACTAGCAATCCACCAGCGTAATCACCTAGTGTTAGCCATAGCCTGCTAGCTACCGTCTACTTTCTTTTTTTCCTCTAAACCAACCTTCCTTGTCGATTGAATGGCGGATTTATCCGATGTATATTATTCTGATCTGTCCTCGCCAGATCGGGAAGCTGTGGAGACGTTGCTGCCTGGCATTCATCGATCCACCGCGAGGTACAGCGTCCCGCACATCACCCTCGCCCCAGGCACCGGCAAGCGACCGAGACATCCAGCCAGCGAGTCCCGTGTGCGTTGCAGTTTTTCGGACGGCGTTCATCAAACACACGGTCAGTCATGTCCGACGATTATCATGTGTAGTAAATGCAACATGTACAGCTTAGCTCTTTCTGTCAGCAGTGAGACTTACACATGTGATAAATGCAGGGATATTGTCAGGCTGACAGAGAGAATCTCAGAATTAGAGACACGCATCCAAACTTTAATTGAGGATAGTGAGAATGAAAGGGCCTTAGATACTACTTTGGATGCGACTAGCCTAGTAAACACTACACATTCGGTTCCGGTTGTAGAAGCCACGCAGCAGGCTAACTGGGTGACTGTGAGGCGGCATAATGGCAAGAACAAACACCACTCTTCCGTTCCGATTAGAACATCAAACAGGTTCTCCCCACTCAGTGACGCACCCACTGAGAATCCTGTTGAAAGTGCCCTAGTAATTGGCGATTCTATTACACGGAACGTGAAAATAGAGACACCAGCCACCATAGTCACATGTTTGCCGGGGGCCAGAGCACCTGACATCAAAGCAAATTTAAAAGTGCTGGCTAATGCTAAACGTAAATATTCTAAAATCATTATCCACGTCGGCACAAATGATGTTCGACTTCGCCAGTCGGAGATCACTAAAATTAACATTAAAGAGGTGTGTGAACTCGCAAATTCAATGTCAGCAAAAGTAATTTGTTCTGGCCCTCTTCCTGTTCGTCGGAGTGATGAGATAGTTAGCAGGTTATCATCACTCAATGGCTGGCTGTCTAAGTGGTGTGCGCAGAATAATATAGGTTTCATAGACAATTGGAAAAGCTTTTGGGGCAGACCTGATCTGTTGAAAAGAGATGGTATTCATCCCTCCCCGGATGGTGCTGCTCTTCTCTCTAGAAATTTGGCAAATAGTGCTGAAACATGACAAACCAGGGCCCAGATCAGGACGCAGACAAACCGGCTAAACCGACCGTCTGCTAGCCGCCTCACGTCACAGAACTCAGATAATTCACAGCACATAGAAACACTTTCACCTAGATATTATCACATAAAGACTGTGTCTGTACCTCGAACTAGTAAATACAAAAAACTTCCGAAACCTTTTAAGGGTAAAAATTTAATTGATGTTCAAAAAATGAAAATCACAGATAAATCAGATAAACAAATGATAA
Organism: Chanodichthys erythropterus; assembly: GCF_024489055.1. NCBI lineage: Eukaryota > Metazoa > Chordata > Actinopteri > Cypriniformes > Xenocyprididae > Chanodichthys > Chanodichthys erythropterus. Next base: position 24,132,408 of record NC_090244.1, read on the forward strand.
AGCTTGGGTTACTGAATATTAGATCTATTTCTTCAAAAGCACTTATTGTAAATGAAATTATCACAGACAATAAACTAGACTTGCTGTGTTTGACAGAAACCTGGCTAAAACCAGACGATTACATTACTTTAAATGAATCTAGTCCTCAAGGTTATGATTATCGACACAATCCTCGACAGAAAGGCAAAGGGGGAGGTGTTGCTGTAATTTATAGTAATTTATTCAGAATCATTCAAAAGAATTTCAAATATAATTCCTTTGAGGTGATGGTGCTTTATGTAACATTATGTAAGTTGACATTTGTGCTGGCTACTGTATACAGTCCACCAGGGCACCATACTGACTTTATCAAAGAATTTGCTGAGTTTCTATCAGAGTTAATACTGGCTGCGGATAAAGTCCTTGTTGTTGGTGATTTTAATATCCATGTAGATAATAATAAAGACGCATTTGGATTGGCATTTGCAGATATTTTAAACTCTATTGGAGTTAGACAACACGTGTCAGGACCCACTCATTGTCGTAATCATACCCTAGATCTAATACTGTCGCATGGAATAGATATTGATGCTGTTGAAATTCTACAGCAGAGCGATGATATATCAGATCATTATTTAGTCTCGTGTATAATACAATTAGCCAAGGCTACAAAACCACCACCCAGCCATAAATATTGTAGAACAATCACGTCTGCCACTAAAGATTGCTTTATAAATAATCTCCCCGAGCAGTTTCATCGCCTTAGTATACCTGACAACTTAGAAGAACTCGATGCTGCAACAGAAACTATTGGCTCTCTCTTTTCCAGCACATTAGATGCAGTCGCTCCTTTACGTCTAAAGAAGATTAAGGAAACTAATCCAACGCCGTGGTATGATGAGCACACTCGGGCTCTAAAACGAGCTGTTAGAAAAGCTGAACGTAGTTGGAAGAAAACAAAACTAGAAGTTTTTCGCCTTTCGTGGAAAGAAAAAATGATTGAGTACAGAACAGCCATAAGAAATGCTAGATCTACTTATTTTTCAAATCTCTTAATAGAAAACAAACATAATCCTAGGTATTTATTTGACACAGTGGCTAAATTAACTAGAAACAGAGATTCAACTGCTGACGTTTCCATAGAGCACAGCAGTAATGACTTTATGAACTTCTTTACTTGCAAGATTGATAATATTAGAGAGAAAATTATAAACATGCAACCATCTACAGTTTCGCTTCAGACAGTGCACTGTAGTGTCCCTGAGGTAAAACTAGAATCATTCGCCGCTATAGGAGAGGAAGAATTATCTAAACTTATCAAATCATCAAAATGTATGTTAGACCCAATGCCGACTAAACTACTGAAAGAAATGCTTCCAGAGGTCGTAGGTCCACTTCTTGATATAATTAATTCATCTTTAACACTAGGACATGTGCCAAAAACCTTTAAGCAGGCTATTATCAAACCTCTTATTAAAAAACCTCAACTAGATCCGAGAGATTTAGTAAATTACAGGCCAATCTCGAATCTACCTTTTCTGTCAAAGATACTAGAAAAGGCAGTTTCAACACAACTGTGTTCCTTTTTAGAAAGAAATGGAATCTGTGAGGATTTCCAGTCAGGATTTAGACCATACCATAGTACTGAGACTGCTCTCGTTAGAGTTACAAACGATCTACTCCTATCATCCGATCGTGGCTGTATTTCTCTATTAGTGTTATTAGATCTCAGTGCTGCTTTTGACACTATCGATCATAACATTCTTTTAAAAAGACTTGAAAACTATATTGGCATTAGTGGAATTGCTTTGGCATGGTTCAAATCATACTTATCTGACCGTTATCAGTCTGTGGTAGTTAATGAAGAGATGTCGTATCGATCACAGGTTAAATATGGGGTACCACAAGGCTCAGTATTAGGACCGTTGCTTTTCACTCTGTACATGCTGCCCTTAGGAGAGATAATTAGGAAGCATGGTGTTAGTTTTCACTGCTACGCTGACGATACTCAGCTCTATATTTCCTCGCGCCCTGACGAAACCTACAAATTCACAAAACTAACAGAATGCATAGCTGACATTAAAAACTGGATGACAAGAAATTTCTTATTATTAAATTCAGAAAAAACTGATATCCTAATCTTTGGACCAAAAACTTCCTCACGAAAAAACCTTGAATACTCTCTAACACTTGACGGGTGCTCCATTAAACCTTCGTCCTCAGTTAGGAACCTGGGTGTGCTCTTTGATACCAATCTTTCATTTGAAAGTCATGTTTCTAGTATCTGTAAAACCGCCTTCTTCCATCTAAAAAACATATCTAAATTACGACATATGCTCTCAATGACAAATGCGGAACAGTTGGTTCATGCATTCATGACCTCAAGACTAGATTATTGTAACGCTCTACTGGGTGGTTGTTCTGCTCGGCTTTTAAACAAACTACAGTTGGTCCAAAATGCGGCAGCTAGAGTTCTTACTAGAACCAGAAAGTATGACCATATTAGCCCAGTTCTGTCAACATTACATTGGCTCCCTATTAAACATCGTATAGATTTTAAAATCTTGCTACTTACTTATAAAGCTCTAAATGGTTTAGCTCCCCAGTACCTAAGTGAGCTCTTAATGCATTATAGTCCTTCACGTTTATTGCGATCTCAGAATTTAGGCCAGTTGATAATACCCAGAATATCAAAATCAACTGAAGGCGGCAGATCCTTTTCCTATTTAGCACCTAAACTCTGGAACAATCTTCCTAGCATTGTTCGGGAAGCAGACACACTCTGTCAGTTTAAATCTAGACTAAAAACACATCTCTTTGCTCTTGCATACACATAACACATTATCAATACATTAACATTTTTCAAATCCGTTAAAGGATTGTTACGCTGCAATAATTAGGTCGGCCGGAACCGAGAACATTTCCTATAACACTAGATATACCTGTACATCAGAATAAGAATGGCATCTACGCTAATATCTGTCTCTCTGCTTATCCTGAGGTTTGCCGGGTGCTGGATCCAGGCCGTATCCAGATCAGATGGAGAACCTGCGTCTGGACCTGACTACAACATAGCCCAGGAGACAATGGGCCTAAAGATCCAATTCTGGCTGCATCTATAATTCAGATTTTTAATCCCCGTATCCGCTTACATATATTTATATATAATCGATTTTTAATCTTTATAATAAAAATGTACAATTCAGATTTTGATCTCCATACATTTACATATATATATCTTCCAAGGGGTTTTTTCCCTCCTGGGACTTTTTTCCCAGTGCTAGCACGCTGGGTTTTTCTCCTAGGGGTTTTTTTCCACCCCTGGAAGTCAGCAGACATTGGCTTAATGTAGCACCATCTTGTATATGTTACATATTACCACGCTTGTTTGTACAGTTTTAACCACTTCCCTTTTTTTTCTGTGCTTCTAATATGTAAAGCTGCTTTGAAACAATTACCAATTGTAAAAGCGCTATATAAATAAATTTGACTTGACTTGACTTGATAATTCAGGTCTAAACAACTACATTCTCGCCTAAAAAACTATTAAAACTACAGTTTGTGGTACAACAAGTAGTATTTGTAAAAATTACGGCTGATTTGATCGGCCGCCATGAAGGTCACTTCAAGTGGAGTGATACAAACGGTGAAAAGGTAGGAGTGCTGTTATCACTGAAATATCGCATGGCTATCAGCCAACAGCCAGACAGAACTGTTTATATATATATATATATATATATATATATATATATATATATATATATATATATATATACACATTAATGTTAATGTTTCCTATCAAATGTTGAAAAGGAAGACTTTTTGAAATGTCATGCCAAATATTAGCTCATTTTGGATTTCATGAGATCTACACATTCCTGAAAAGTTGGGACAGGTAGGAATAAGAGGCCGGAAAAGTTAAATGTACATATAACGAACAGCTGGAGGACCAATTTGCAACTTATTAGGTCAACTGGCAACATGATTGGGTATAAAAAGAGCCTCTCAGAGTGGCAGTGTCTCTCAGAAGTCAAGATGGGCAGAGGATCACCAATTCCCCCAATGCTGCGGTGAAAAATAGTGGAGCAATATCAAAAAGGAGTTTCTCAGAGAAAAAATTGCAAAGAGTTTGAAATTATCATCATCTACAGTGCAAAATATCATCCAAAGATTCAGAGAATCTGGAATAATCTCTGTGCTTAAGGGTCAAGGCCGGAAAACCATACTGGATGCCCGTGATCTTCGGGCCCTTAGACGGCACTGCATCACATACAGGAATGCTACTGTAATGGAAATCACAACATGGGCTCAGGAATACTTCTCGTCTGTGAACACAATCCACTGTGCCATTCGCCGTTGCCGGCTTAAACACATCTGGAAAGGCACCATCAATGCTGAAACGTATATCCAAGTTCTAGAACAACATATGCTCCCATCCAGATGTGGTCTCTTTCAGGGAAGACTTTTTCCAACATGATAATGCCAGACCACATACTGCATCAATTACAACATCATGGCTGCGTAGAAGAAGGATCCGGGTACTGAAATGGCCAGCCTGCAGTCCAGATTTTTCACCCATAGAAAACATTTGGCATATCATAAAGAGGAAGACCTAAGTTGAGCAACTAGAAGCCTGTATTAGACAAGAATGGGACAACATTCCTATTCCTAAACTTGAGCAACTTGTCTCCTCAGTCCCCAGATGTTTGCAGACTGTTATAAAAAGAAGAGGGGATGCCACACAGTGGTAAACATGGCCTTGTCCCAACTTTTTTGAGATGTGTTGATGCCATGAAATTTAAAATCAACTTATTTTTCCCTTAAAATGATACATTTATTTACATTACATTGATTTGTCATCTATGTTGTATTCTGAATAAAATATGGAAATTTGAAACTTCCACATCATTGCATTCTGTTTTTATTCACAATTTGTACAGTGTCACTTTTTTGGAATCGGGTTTGTACAACATAGACAAACTTTGCAGCTCTACAAACAAACAGTGAACCTGGAGCTTTAAATTAAAAATTTTATTAGAAAAAAACTGCTTGCCAAGTATAATATATATACACACACACTTTTCCAACCCTGTTATTCTAGTTTTTCAATTTTAATAATCCTCCAGAATGTTTTTAAATGATGTTTTCACTTTGATGATAAGGGTTATAATGTGTATATACAGATTCAAAAAGTTAGACTTAATTTATTTTATTTTCCACAGTGTAATGTGACAAAAGGTAAAGATTTTCACACGTATGATGACATTCTATAGGCACTGTATATGTGATTGCTGCTAATATCTTGTTTCACTCATCACATTTTCAATATATTTATAAAATGTGATGAGTGAAGCAAGATAGGTTCATGAAAATTGAGCATTGTTGAAACCTTTGGTAGAGGTACAAGTTACAAAGAATTATGCCCAATGATACTAGGAATGTGTATTAAGAAACATAAACATGGTCAATTTTGATTGATAGATGGTCAATTTCGCGTTGACTTGAAAACTGTCCTGCAGTACGATTTTTATCTTCATATTCTTAAAATAGCTCATTTCATTTATCACTCCTCAACTCTTTAGTTATTTTATAACCTTCTCGTTATATAAACGTTACACCAAAGGATATTTACAGTAGTCATGTCTATCATACTAACAGACACGACCTCCTGTTGTGGAAGGCAGGGAGGCCTTTCTCAGGCATGTCAGTCACCACGAGTGTATGTGCTTCATTCTGTAAAGGGGTAAGACAGCATGTCTTTTCTGAAAGAAGAGGGGAAAAGGTCATTGCGTAAGTACTTGACCGCACTTCTTTGATCGCTCCGTGACTAGTTTGATTGACAAGAGACGCTGTCAGAGGCCTCTCTCTATATTGAACACAGCATTCCTTATTCTGAGAGACAGTGTTCCTCTGTGAAGGACCATTACTGTCCGTGAGACTACCTACATATTAGCCGGAGTCAGGTGTGCACATCTTTCTGGGTCCTAGTCGATGATGGATGCCCTGACAATTACAGCAGACTGCAGCCTTGTTCTCCAGACTTACTTGAGTAATAAAAGATGTTTGTTTGTCATTGGTTTATAGAGTCTAGGGATGATAATCCAAGTCTAACTGGCTGAAGAGAAAAAGAGATTATGTTTTATTACAGATGTCACTTTAACAGGTTAATTTGTGCAAATAACTATAAAATAAAAAACAATTCAATAAAAATGTAATGCAATTAAGAATGCCTCTGCCACGTACATCAATACTGGAATTTGTTTACAGTCAGAGTAATTCAAGTTTTGAGCACCAGCTCCAACTAATACTACAAGGAACATGTCAGCTCATAATTAGTAAAAAGCTGCACGAAGAAAGGACCAACAAATGGATAGATAGATAGATAGATAGATAGATAGATAGATAGATAGATAGATAGATAGATAGATAGATAGATAGATAGATAGATAGATAGATAGATAGATAGATAGATAGATAGATAGATAGATAGATAGATAGATAGATAGATAGATAGGATAAACGGATGGACAGACAGACCAGATGTTCGGATACATTGAACAGATACAAGCAGAATTCAAATATGCAATTTCATAGATGGATAGACAGGATGGGACATGCAGAAAGATTGACAGTAGACAGACAGAGATGATAGATAGATAGATAGATAGATAGATAGATAGATAGATAGATAGATAGATAGATAGATAGATAGATAGATAGATAGATAGATAGATAGATAGATAGATAGATAGATAGATAGATAGATAGATAGATAGATAGATAGATAGATAGATAGATAGATAGATAGATAGATAGATAGATCGATAGATTCACTGTATTCATTAATAATTTACATTATAAAATTAACATGTTATGGTAAATTTGTTGTGATATATTTGTGATATAACATATTTTCAGCTCAACAAACCTTTTCAAAGTGTTAGTGATAGCATAAGCGAGAGAGGAACCAAATTCATACCATATTCTTTTTTTATTGAAGGTGAAGCGGTCACATTCACTAATAATTGCATACACATGTTCTTATATTGTGTGTGCAGAAAAGGTTCTCATAAAAGGGTGACTATAAAAGGGTGTTAAAACTCATCTTTGAACACCAAAATTACATATTTTTAAAAAAATTCAAGTGAAAAAAAAAATTCTTCATGCCTTAAAATAGCTTGAATGTAACTCTACACCCTTTCCTCATTTAATATACATGGGCCAATGAATATGCAAATTAGCCCCGCCTGCACTCACTCACGCCAGGCAGCTCGGAGAGTAAACAATTTTGATAATTTCGTTGCTTTATGGAGTTTTCAGATTTAAAAAAAAACATTAAAATGAAATCCTGCAGGCGCCCGTTCCTTCTCCACACATGAAATAAATGCAATCCTTGAATAAAATTTGAAATTAAGGTTTTTGATGAAAACATTCCAGGATTATTCTCCTCATAGTGGACTTCAATTGGCCCTAAACGGTTGAAGGTCAAAATTACAGTTTTAGTGCAGATTCAAAGGGCTTTAAACAATACCAGACAAGGAATAAGGGTCTTATCTAGTGAAACGATTGGTAAAAAAAAAAAAAAAAAAAATGTATATGCTTTGACATGGGTGTGAGTAGATTATCAAGAATTTTTTATTTGAAAGTGGACTAATCCTTTAAAACTATTTACATTTCATAAAATTATTATATTATTATCATATTATAATATTATATTATAATGTTACATAACATTATATTATTTAAGAATAAATAAATAAATACAAATAATTAAATCATTCTTTACAATAAAGATTCTGGTATAGAATAAAGGAAAGCATTTAGCCAAGCACACTGCTGGTCTCCCCCATCACACACACACACACACGCACACGCTTCTTGTTCAGCCTACAGGTTCCAACATATCTATAAATATACAGGAAATCCCAATAAATACATAAATAATAAGCAGTTGTTGCCCTTGGCATACAGGTTTGTTTGAGAATATCTCTGTATATTTAAACTGCCACTTGAAGCTCCTGGGCGGGTGGTTATATGAGAAAACTCTATACTCTCCATTCATGGGCGCAGACCTCAGCCACACAAGTGGGAATGAATCATGGTTTTTGACAAGGTACGTCAAATCAGCAGTGCTATTGATTTATGCATCGCCATGTTTCAGACTCTATTTTGCAATGACAAACCGAGTTCCAGAAGTAATTGTCTTAAGATTACTTTGAAACATTAAAGAAACATTACAAACTAGTGGAGGGTCAGCGGTCACCTCAGTTTGTTTTGGCCCTGTACAGCAGCCAATCAAAAAGCAGCACAATGGTCAAGCATTAAGTGTTGGTGCTTTATGAGTGGTAATAGTAATCTATGAATCTATTTTTTTCTGTCTGGGCCAAAGCACGATGAAGAGGGGAGAAAAAACACCAATCCAACGACAAAGTCCAGGGACATGTTTTGAATTAGACTGGTGTGTTTTTGGACAGCGAGAATGAAAATGGGAGTGTATTCATGGAGTCAAGAGAAGCTGATGGTGACATAACACTGAAGCCAAAGCTTGATGAGTTCCCTCAAACCATCTTGTAGTAGTTACCTTTGATATAAAGCAAAATAAATCCTTGTTGGAACCTTGAAAAGAATATTAACTCCTCGGCTGCATTTATGTATTTGTCATGTATTTGAAACCGTTTACGTTTACTTAAACCACTCAAAAATGAAAGTTCTGTCATCATTATGTTGATGTCCTTCTAAACCTCTCTTTCTAAAAGGAATGTCTGTGGATAGTGATTTATAATGTCAAGCTTAAACAAAGCATAAAAATAGACCATAAAATTCAGTTTTAAAATCAGAGTTACAGGACATAAACTCACAATTCTGACTTTTTTCCTCACAATTCTGACTCTTTTTTTCTCACAATTGAGTTTATATCTTGCAATTCTGACTTTTTTCATGCAATTGTTAGTTTATATTTCGCCATTCTGACTTCTTTTCTCAGAATTGTGAGATTTAAACTCGCAATTGTGAGTTATAAAGTCCAGTTCTGAGGGAAAAAAGACTGACATTTTTCTCAGAATTGCAAGTATTTATCTCACAATTCTGACTTTATATCTCACAATTCTGACGTTATATCACGCAATTCTGATTTAATAACTCACAAATATCACAATTATGAGGAAAAAAAGTCAGAATTGTGATGTAAACTCGGAATTGAGAAAAAAGTCAGAATTGCGAGGAAAAAAGTCAGAATTATAAGAAAAAAGTCAGAATTGCGAGTTTATATCCTGCAATTCTGATTTTATAACTCGCAATTGCAACTTTGTATCATGCAATTCTGAGAAAAAAACTTTATTTTTATTCAGTGGCAGAAACAATATTGGATTTTTTTTTTTGTTTAAGGCCTGTTTGAACATGCTAGAAACAGACAGTCTAGCCCTGCTGCATTTTGAAGATTTAGTGTCATGTTAAATTCAAATAAAATAACATAAAAACAAAGAAATCCACATTTTTTACAGTTTTTGTTGATTACTTAAACACTATAACCAGGTTTTTGAACTAAAATGTCAAAACCATAACACCATTTATCAAAAAGCACACCCAATTCCCTAAACTATAAACACTATTCCCCTGTTTTGACACATGAATCAGATTTGTTGAACTGTCACTGCAAAACTCTAGACACAAATCCCTTCATTTCTCATTGCCTACACCATGTGGTCATTTAGAAAGCCCTAGCATTCAATATTGTTCACTCAAGCCAGCATAGTTTGAGCTCAATTAGCACACACAGTTACCCACATTGAAACACTAAGAGTCAACACAACACACCAATCAAAACCGTTTTGGAACAATGGATCCAGAGAGACGTGATTGAAAAGGACACCAGAGAGGAGGAGGTGAAGGAAGAGAAAGAGGAGGAAGATGAGGATGAGGGGCAAGGAGACAAGGAGTCTCAGATGAAATTCGTGCCACTAGGTGTACCTCAGTGTACTCTGTATCTTTTGAGTGCTGTACTCTTTTACAACACGTGCATCAAATTGCCTTACATACAGATAGAGTTTCTGTCTGCTTCTATTTTGTAAAAAGCACTTCTATTTTCATAGGACACAGGGACAATGGAATGGAAGAAGCCTGACTAGACATTTCAGTTGATACGTGCCAGGGGTGGATCAGGCATGCAAGAGGATTTTACCCCCGCTACCTGGATAGGGCCAGTACAGCCTGTGATGTTGACGAGATTCTCTGGCCTGTCCCAGACCAAAGATGTGATGCTGGGGAAGAATATTTTTTGTTGTTGTTTGGTGTATTGTACTGTACTGTACAGTACATTAAGGAATAAAAACAATGTGCAAATGTATACACATGTACATCATGTGAAAAGTTCCTTGAGGGGGAGAACCTAAAGCAACATAACTTATTACTGGTTTTTGTAGTATTGTTTTTAATTTATCTCACCAGTGTGTAAGACTATGTTGTAGTGTGTGTGTTTTTAAGGGCTTGGGTGTGATGTCTGAGGGCAAAGTTTGGTTTTTCAGTAAGAGTGAATGGTTTTGAGAGGAGAGCTTGATTTTGACCTGAAAATAGGATGTTTTGGGAATTGGGTGAGACGTTACAGATATATGTTTACTGTTTTGAGAATATGAGGCATAGTTTTAAGAAATGTGTTTAAGCAATCGAGAAAAACTGTAATACAAGAGCACATCCCGTTTATGTGAACGCCCCTAAACACGGTCCAGGATCCAGAGTGGCTCCCTGAGTCGCTAACATTTAAAAGCTTTTTTTCATTTGGAAAGTAACATCCATACAATATTACATAATCAACACCATTTGCCAGTTGCAACTTTTATCAGCAGAGCTTTCATCACATATGCATTACCGTGCTATTAATGATGGCCATAAATAAAGCTCAACCTCTCGTATTGGGAGCCACCGCTCATAAAGACACAAAGAACCTGAAATTCACTGGTTCCAGCTTTGATTCTGATACAACATGAAGTATCTGACAAAGGATATGCTTCAACTGGAGTCTGGATAATACCACAGTGAAGCAAAACCTGTAAGGATTCCTGAAGTGTGAGGGGTTCCTAGATTAATAACGAACACATGTCCGGAGTAGAGCTGCTTCTTCCAGTGGCTGCACTTCAGGATTAGGAGAAGCGCTCTCATGGAAACAGTTCTGTTCTTCTTTCCACTCACACTTAAGCCCCTTCCACTTGCCTCAAATCAGCCGTCACATATTTCAACTGCTATTTTTCTTTCGACGGGAACCATTGAGACTGAATGATAAACAAGGCGTAATGTACGAAGTGGGAAAAGACGTCGGTTTCTGGCTCTGGTGTTCAGAACGAACTTTCCACAACAATCCTGATGAACCACTGCCGTGTCCACCGAACGGTGTCTGGGGTGCACAAATTTGTCTGTGAACACATACGGGCGGGCCTTAAAGAGAAATGCAGTCGCATTCATAATGTTTTCAGGTGTTTGTTACGCTGCTGCCAGTGGTAGATCTGTTGAAGTGATCACATTATGTGCTTTAGGACGCTTCAAATGTCTTTCTCTGATGAGACTCTCAATCTATTTGAGCATCTGAACATTGTGTTTCCATTCCAGGGTGTGTCTGGAGACTGGGACTGCACTTATTTGTAGTGAAAATATCATTGCATAATATACTTACTTCTGAGAAACCGATACATACACAGTCAGAGTGCCTGTTGGACCTGAATATTGAGACAATGATCTTTTTGTGGTATTCCATTACATTTATGTCTTAAACAGCGAAGACATGACAACTTTGGTTAACTTGGTATCCATTTCTGATGTGTTTGGTAGATCCGGCCACATTGCAATTTCATTACACAGTTCCTCGTATACAAAAAAAAATGTTGGATGAGGAAAGACCGATGGTGGAAGTTAAGAAATATTGGATATTATATCACTAGGATTGCAAAATATAGCTGTACCATTTTGGTTACCAGCCAATATTAGAGTTTTTTTCTTCTTTTTTTTACCAATAATAAGTAATATTGGATATTTAATTGTTCATGCTCATTTCCACAATTTATACATTTAGATTACCTTTACAGACATCAAATGCTTAAATTAGTCTGTAAAAACATTAATAATTTAAAGGGTTAGTTCACCCAAAAATAAAAATGATCCCATAATTTACCCATCCTAGACTTCCTTCTTTCAGTCAAACACAATATATAAATAGTTATATTAAAAAATATTCTAGCTCTTCCAAGCTTTATAATGAGGATAGAGGATAGAGCACAAATCATGAATGGTCACGAAATAGTGTACCATAAAATGAAAATTTTAATGTCAGAGGAGCTTGAGTTTGTGGCCCAGCCCTATTTGTTTGAACCACGAGAGGTGTCTACACTTATCTAAGCTCACGCTAATTCCTACATCCTACGTCATACGCCAGAACTGAACTCTCTTGTGAACGCGCGGACAGACCTTACCAGAAGCTAGTGATTATAGTCTTACAAAAATGCATCACTTCACTTCAGAAGGCCTTTATTAACCCACTGGAGCAGTATGGATTACTTTTAAGATGGATGGATTTGTTTTTTTGGGTTTCAGAATCATGGTTACTATTCACTCCCATTATAAAGCTTGAAAGAGACAGAATATTTTTTTAATATAACTCTGATTGTGTTTGACTGAAAGAAGAAAGTCATACACACCTAGGATGGCTTGAGGGTGAGTAAATTATGGGATAATTTTCATCTTTGTGTGAACTAACCCTTTAATAACATTGCTAAATGTAAACATTAGCAAATCTCAAAAAGAATATCAACGAATATTCATACTGTACATTAAAATGTTGTGGTGTCTGAATTAATGTGTGTCATTTAAATTACTAATTTTATATTTTAGTGTTTTATTTTAATTTTTTAATTTCATTTTTTTTTTTTTTTTTTTTTATAAACAGTACTGAATTTTAATATCGGCCATTACATAATAAAATAATTATTGGCTTATGCAACAGTGCCCATCCATTTTCAGCAGGGTTGGCTGCAGAACTATTTTTTCCCATACCTTTTTCCCCATAGGGATTTTACTAAAAGTCTTTGTTAAAGAGTTATTATCAATGAAACAAACCAACCGGCTACGAGGTGAATCACAACATCACAAACTTTGATTTGAAGCAAAAAAAGTATTTGAAAACCAAAGGTTTTGTGACAAAGAATTACAATCTTAAGAAGTATTGCGAATGACAAATTAAAAGATGGATATATGCATAAACAAATATTTCACAATCATCGCTTGCAGTGCTACAAAACTGTTTTTTGATTTCTTGTTGCAATTCTCTGATTGGTGGACATTTCTTTGCATAATCATGGGTAATATAATTTTCCCACCAGGAATTATGCTGTGTAATAGAAGCAAATACTACCGATTAACAACCTCATAGCTTACAGTATGTCTGTTTTTATGGTTAAATTATGGTTAAAATTAAATTCCCCTATGGAGAAAATAATTGGGATTTTTACTTCAGGAATCCAACTGTTAAACTATTATCCAGAAATATTATATTTGTGCATTACTATACACAACAATTCCCTCAAGTTCCACAAGCAAAACCATAGAAAAAGCAGAAGAAACACCATGAAGTCATGAAAGGGTGCCATTTGGGACTTTAAAGGCATAATCAATACAGGATTTGTTTTCCCTTTACAGTATGTTTTCCAATGAGGTGAAAGTGGGAAGATATGCTTCATTTACATTCATCCACAGCACATCTTTGCTCAGCAGGCCTTCCTGTCCACAGAAGTCAGAGCCGAGGGATGAGTGCATCTATTGCTTACCCTCAACATCTCCAGCTCCAGAAAACACTGGTTTATTTTCTCTTTCCACAGCTGCTGGCACCTCTTTGTGTTTCTTTGAGATGGGAATAGGATACGTGACCTGTTTCCCAGCCTTGACATTTGTTTGCCATTGAATGACATTCAGGATTCATCAAAAGCCAAAGATACCTTACGTACGATTAGCAGAGCAAAAGACACAGCAGGACGCAAGACTTCAAATGGAAGTTTTCTTTGTTTTCTTCTAGCTCTCAAACTCATATTTATCTTGGTCTGCATGAAATGAAAATGTACACATATGGATGTATCTCGAGCATGTCCAATATCACTTCCATTCATTCACTATAGAACCCACAAATCCAGTAGCCAAAATACTGTGAAAACTTTCCACATGCTCTTTTTTATTTACTGAATACCCTGTCTTACTACTGTATCAAACATTATTCCACTTTTTTTTGCTAACAATCTCCCAATTTTCCCCTTGCGTAATATCCCTCAATAATATGTTCTCTTCCCAGAGTACTCCCCGAATATCCCACAACACACTTAATTCCAGAGACGGTTCCAAATACTCCATAGTATTTACATGACTCGACTGCGGAGGTTTCGGTTTGCTTCTTTTACCTCAAATTTATGTCCCGAAGCGAGTCAGTCATATCATATACCAAAACATCGGCCCAACACATCTGATGTCACTACATGTCAGCACTTCTTGTAACATAGCAAATTCTACATAAATAATAATGAGTTTTTCCATATCCCCAGAGATCCATTAATAAACGCAGTTGTAGTTTTAAAGCATATCAAAACCACAGCAAGGCACCATTACGGACCAGAAGGGTAATGGAAAAAAATTGACATTCTCTTCTCCTACAAATAACAGCGGTCATATCAGAAATATTCCACACTTCAAAAGCTCCATATGTTCTACATAAAATCCCATTCCAGAGACATGTGCTAACTTTGCACCATCTCCCGACATAAGCGCTCGTCTCAAAAGTGCTGTTTTTCATCTGACATCCCCATGTAGAATATTAACGCTTAATGGCTGCAGGCTAACCAGTGATGTATTATTTCAGATGACACATCCATAGCTCCATTCGCACCTGTGGGAGGTTTGGAGAACATGAGGAGACGTTGTATTCCTGTGTACATCTGTGTGGGTTCTCGATCATCTGGAGATGTTTGTTCAAACACTGGAGACAGTGTGATTCATCATTAATTGGATGTTGGAGATTCCTCTGCTTTAAAACCTCACCAAACCACAACATCCAGAGATGCACAAACTGTTGTGGGAATTGCTTCCCTGACGATGTGAATCACGGTCAGGTGTGGCCATCAGCTCTTGGGATGAGCTGAGCAGACATGGACACCAGCTGCAATCCTCAGCTGGAGCAACTGGTGGATCAGAGAGGGAATACAATATGGAAGAGAAAGAGAGAGAACCAGACGAGTGCAAAAAAAAAAAAAAACAACTCAATGTTTACTCTCACAGATCATGAATAAATTTCATTCCCAACACAATAAAACTTCAGAAATTTAGATTTGCAACAGACAGGGCATCTCTGCATCCTATTATGTCCTAAGAGACTGCAACTTTCACATGTACCACAGTATTCTTTTTCAGATATTGGTGACCAGGAAAAATCTTAGTGTTAGTTTACCCAAAAATTAAAAAAAATCTGTCATTAATTACTAGGGCTGTGACGATAACCGCATTACCGCATAACCACGGTAATAAGATGTCGACCGCGGTGTTTAGGTCATCACAGTCATCACCGCACTTTTTTTTTTTTTTAATTATTATTATTTGCTAGTGAAAGTTACAGGAATGCATATGGTGTGTTATATATGTCAAACGTTTTAAACTCAACAAAACTGTGAAATGCATATATCAAGAGCATGCTCACAGATGAAACTAACAGAGAACAAAACAGCGTTGGATGAAGTAGATTAGGCCCTATCCAGTCTTTTTTTTCCCCTTCTCCCAAAACAGCTTATATACTACTGTTTCAGCTATTAAAATAGTTCAGTTTTGTATGTAATGTAAAAATGGTTATATTCTGTTTCTTTTCTTTATAAAATTCATTTACAAAAACGTTTGGAGCATTTTTCTGTTAAATGTAAGTTTTGTTTTTTTTAAGTAGGCTAATGGTCAAGCGGCCAGCGGCAGACAATGAGTTGATCATAGCCTATGTTTTAATAAATTTAGTCTTTTCAAATCATAAGGACTTGTCTAAAATATAATCTATAGATATAAAACAGTTCAAGCATATCACAATGTTAGTTTAAATGTTTAACCTAAATAAATGTGCACTCTTAGACGCATATCCAATCGTTTGTACGGAGTGAAGCTGAAGCGGGCTCTGCAGGACATGGAGGCATTAGCGAGATCTCTTGTATTATTTTAACAGTGAAAACATCTTAAAATAGGCATTCATTTTTGCTCATAAAGGTAAGAGTAATATGTCATTCCAAACTGTAAAAGTCTACTTTTGTTCGTGTACACTCAAAATATCAACAAAACGTTGTGCTTTTCTGCCGTCTCTGGCTTGACCAGGGGCACTTCACACAGGCATGACGAATATATTTAGAAAGCTTTAAATTACTACTTTAAAACGAAATAATTCAAATCGAAAATAGAAACTCTTTCATTATGTAATCTGTGCATTTCCCTCTAAAGGCACATTCAATGAGGAGATGGCCAGTCTTTTTTTTTTTTTTTCATAACCATAATTGATGGATGTCTAAAATATAAAAATAAGGAAAGGCCTAAAACAGGCCTAAAATTTGCATTTTATTTTATAATTCGATACAATTAAAAAAATAAAACAAATTACAATGGCATATATGTAAAACTTTGTCCTATAATCGTATAGCTGCTTATATATTCTGTATCCACTAAGTTACAGTTCATTTTCTGAGAACTATCAGATTAGAGTTCGTTCAGAGGGAGACGACAGACCACGCATCATGTTAGTTTTCTTTATTTTACAAAAAGCACAACATTTGTTTTTACTCTGAGTGTACACAAATGAAAGAAGATATTCAACAGATTAAAATGGTGTATAACTCTTAATTGTATGTGCAACATTGACAGAGTATTTTGAGTCTCTTTCACACTGGTAAGAAAAAATATGCGGTGATATCGCCGGCAATACCTCAGACCTCAGAGTGTTAAATAATAAAGAAGACCGACTGCTTTATTTCCATGTTCATTTACAAGCTGCATGCGTTCTTAAGTCATTATATTTCCACGGAGGTCGGGGGAGGGGGGTTGCGATTAACCGCCAAACCGCGGTGATATGTTGCGTCTTCCGCGGTAAGAAAAATCCCATACCGTCACAGCCCTATTAATTACTCACCCTCATGTCACCTAAAAGCCGAGATCGAGTCTCTTCTGAAAATTTTGACTAAAGTGCTCAATTCATATGGATTAGTTTTACAATCTCTTTATGAACTTTTTGAAGTGTCAAAGTAGTAGTTGCGTAGGCTGTCAATGGAGGGACAGAAAGCTCACAGATTTCATTAAAAATATCTTCTTTTGTTTTCCCAAGTTGAACAAAAGTCTTAGGGGTTTGTAACAACATGAGGGTGAGTAATTAATGACAGAATTTTCATTTTGAGGAGAACTATCCCTTTAATAACACAACTAATACATGCAAAGCTTGTAAAACAAGATATACAAGTGTTTAATAGTTTTAAACCTTACTTAAAACATTTCTCCATCTCCAATCCATTCATACAGTAAAATCAGACTATGTGATCAACACCATCAAGCAAAAATCTGGTTAAATCTGGTTAAATCTGATTAATCTATCATGTGTATATTATGGATGCAATATGACCCTTATTCTGTTATAAAGATTTCTTGAGGAGAGAAAGAGAGAGACTAAAGGCAGCCCTCCTGCCAGATAAAAGGCAGCTTTACTGCTCTTGGCTTGTGTTCTACTTAACGCTCTTTACTTTACACACACAGTATATCAGTCAGCCATATCCACTCAGGCACTTCTGAAGCCACCCATGTCACAGGAGACTGTCCTCCAAAAAAAAAAACGACCTTATAGGTCATTTTTCAAGCACCTTATTGTGACCTATATTTACGTTTTGAAGTAATGCGTTCTCTGGTGGGCGTAAAAATAATGACAGTGTCGTGTCACGTCTGTCGTCATGAAATGACGTATGACTGTCATTACCAATCAAAATGCGTGTTCATTTAAATGCAATGTGTGGAGTTTTTACACCATTTCTCCATTTAGCAAAACTGATTTATTATTAACGACTACACCCACCCCCATCCCCAAACCTAACCTTAGTGATATATGGTGCACTGCATACACACTTTATTAGCACATATGTTCCCTGGGATCGAACCCACGATCGCATGATCACATGATTGCATATTGTTATTGCAATGCTCTACCAATTGAGCTACGCAAAACCTGAAACATGACGCAGATAAAAGGGAACAATGCATTAAAATGAAAGTGTCCTGTTGTCGAAAGGGGCGCAATTTTAGCAAACGCTCCTATGGGTCATATTTCATGAATTAAAATGAAAGTGTCCTGTTGTCGATAGGGGCACCACTTTAGTAAACGCTCCTATGGGTCGTATTTCATGGACCTATATGGTCATATTGGTTGGAGAACATGTTGTGTCACAGCTACAAAGACCCCTAAAAATGCTAAAGAATGGCTCCAAACGAACTGTGAACTATTAGATGCATCCAAATTAGTTGAAGGAATAGCTCACACCAAACAACAAAAAAAACTGTCATCATTTAGTAATCCTCATGTTGTTCCAAACTTGTATGACTTACATTCTTCTGTGAATACAAAGTTTTTTGAAGAATGCCTCATTGTCCAAAAGTTGTTTTAGACTCCATTGGCTTTTATTAAATGGACAAAATAGCTGAAACTTTACTTTAACTTAACTTTAACAATTTGGAACACCTAGGTCCAAAAAAAAAAAAAAAAAAAACATACCATCTTGCAAAGGCAATTACACCTTCCAACTACACCTTACTATGCGTTCACACCGCCGCCGGCACGAGTGTAAAAGTGACAGGAAGTCATTCATTTTCAATGTGAGCTCTGGCGAGGCGTGGGCATTGCGGAGAGTTGAAGTCAGGTCAACTCTATGGTAATGAGCTATGACGCAGTTCAGCAGCAACTATTCGGGATGTAGAGGTCCTTCGTTTGAAAGGATTCCAGAGAAAGCAGTCGTGTAAACTTTGGTTCCAACCAAACATTAGTTCCCAAGCAAAATAGAGGAGAGGTTGATAATTGTCATGGTGAGTTTTCCAATAATATACGACATGTGTCCCTGTTTGCGTACAGGGACATAAGTAAGAAAAATGATGCGTGGACCAAGGTGTCTGACATTGTTTGTATGGAATGTCTGTAATGGCATAGCTGTATGTGCGATATATTTATATATTTAAGCCTAATGACATTTATCATTATTTTCTCCAGCTAAGCAATTTGTTCTCTGCATTCTCTGGAATACTCTCAAGCAGAGGACTTCTACATTGCGATTGGTTTCCAGTTACTTTGACGCTCTTACAGGCGGCGGTCTGAATGCACAGTTAGGGTGCCGTCACATTTACTGTTGATCTGAACTATGTGTGTGTGAGAAATCCAGTCATTTCAATAGGAATCCACACGCTCTGAAATTTCACATAAGAAAAAAATTCTGAAAGATTTCCTTATATAGATTCCGCATAGATTTTGCAACGAATTTGCCTTTGCTGACCAACAGAAAGCTGATTGGTTTGAAAATTAATGCATGTAAACTGAGCTTTATACATCACTACACAAAAATGCTAATTTTCTGCAGTGTTGACTACACCTTTACACTGAAAAATGTTCAACTGAATTTTTCATTTTAATTTAATTTTGATTGGTTTCATATCAATTGTCACACAGTTTTCTCTATATAAAAGAATAGAAGAGCCAAACCAGTTAGACAGATCATAATATAAGTACAGTTTTGACAATGTGTGGCTCAGCAGCCTGTATCATAACTAATTAGTTAATTTAGCACAGAATTATCCAAAACCACTGTTAAGTCATTATGCTTATAGTTAAACACAGTCGGTATAAAATATAACTTTCAGGGACACTTTAAACATTCCACCATGAAGATATGTTAACAACTTTCTAGCCAAGTACTCAATTGGCTGCAACAGGCTAAAGACCAAACTTGATGTAGCATTTGGAGTAAACTGCCCGATTAGCATTTATTTGAATTAAATCATACTTATTTGGATTTCTTACTCATCTAATGGATATGCAATTACTATACAAAGACAACTATAAGTATTCATAATTTCAGCAATTCTGTCTGGTAACACTAGTGGTCCAAAAATCACACCCTTCTTCTTTAGCAAACCATAAAATCCTATGACTATCATCCATTAAGATGTGTAATCCACATTTAAAGACATTTAATCTGAGATGCAGTTTTCCCAGAAGGCTCAAGCATACATTAGGCCCAATTTGTTGCTTCAGTAGCGATGTCTGTCCTTAACCAAATAAGACTGTCCAAACGGACACACATGCAAAGCAGCTGAACAGACAGATTACAGTGCAGTTCAATGAAGCTGACTGCTCTGCACACTGAGCAATGATGTCATTTAATGCAACCGCATAATATACATGACAAAAAACTAGTTCTCCGCTGATGAATCAAAACTTGGACTATAGGAATGGGGGCAGTCATTTTTCCACAACCTCTGACATTTGCCAGAGTTCCCTTCACTTTTTTTGGCTTTTCCACTCACTGGCCTGTGTAGTTTCTCGATTTTTAGTGTGGATGTATCAGGTTTTGACCAAAACCGAAGTCATGGCCCATTAGGGCATATTAACAACATCGCACCTTCCAATCCTGTGATAATCCCAGGCAACTTTATGCAACACACAATCTTAAAGCCCCCAATAACCCTCCCGCACAAGCTAGCAGCCTGCATTTGTTACTCAAGCAGGCAGCAATTGCACCCCAGTTGCCAATAGATGTACATGTGCCCCATATGTCAGCCTGCAGATGTGCACACCAGAGAGTTCCCACCACACAGCTTGTATTTTCAGTTTTGGGCTAAGGGAATTGAGTATTGCTAAAAAATTAATGTGCATGTCTATTCAGCACACAGTCTCAGCAAATGTGTTTGTTTACCCATTGTAAATCTGCTTAGCATATCATATAACTTGTTGAAATGGACCCAGCTCTGTGTCAACATGAGCCACAAGTTGATGTGGTACACACTAAGTGACCCTTTTACACACTTCTAGAATAAGCATACCTTGTACGAACCCTAACATTTACTGTGCGAGACCATAAAACTCAACTCAAATTGAGAAACATCAGTATCCCATTTGACTTCTGTAATCTGACATATTTCTGAGTAAAACAGGATTCGATTTTATCCATCGGGAATTTTCTGTGGGGTACATACCAAAATGAAGCCATTGTTTGGAGTGGAGGTGTTGAAAACGGGGGCAAGAGGTCAACGTTTTGCTGGTTAGCTTTTGCTGGTAGATGTCATAACTACAATTTCTTTTAGCCCTGCCATTTATATGCATCACTTAAACATGTCAGTGATGCAGATGCTTGTCACTACACCAAATTTTTATAAACTGAACAAAACATCAAGTTTCAGAATTAACAAATGAATAAATTAGTAACAAATTATATAACTACTAAAAGTATATCCAACCTTAGCGGCATGTACTACATAGCAAATCACTACTGCTTGATTGTTATATAATCAAAAAAAGACCATGCTATAATATAGTTTACAGTCTGAAAACTCGATTCTTATTGGCTGGAAGGTGTGCAATAAAACGGTTTAATACACAGACAGTTCCAAGTCAGTTTAATCACTGTTCTATATTAATGCGCTGTTTTCATTGAAGCACACACATACATGTACATCACTTGTGCTGTATTCACTGAAGCACACGTGTATACGTCACTTGGAGATCGCACTGTGCACACACAGAAATTTGTTATCAACGCTGCCCCGCAACTTTTATTTAAAAAAAAATTTTTGCTACTGAATCAGTACATTATATTTCTCAGCAACGAGGAGTTGACGTCACTGGTTTTGAAGTAATTAAACTCACAGTTAATAGAGACATGATGAATTTCGCACACGCATCTCTCATCTCTCACACTCTCTTCATAATTAATTCAAATAAATGCTATAATTCGTTAATTCAAATAGATGTAATCTTACGCACTACTTTATCAGTGTCATGATTCAAAGTGGGCAGAATGCTAGATCTAACGAGTCAAAACTGATAAAAATAAGAGTCATTTTTACTAAGACATTTTGGTCCATATTGACATGATAGCATCACATAGTTGCTGCAGATTTGTCGGCTGCACATCCACGAATCTCCAGTTCCACCACATCCCAAAGCTGTTCTATTGGATTGAGATCTGGTGACTGTGGAGGCCATTTGAATATAGTGAACTCATTGTCATGTTCAAGAAACCTTTGAGCTTTGTAACATGGCAAATTATCCTGCTGGAAGTAGCATCAGAAGATGGGTCCACTGTGATGAAGGGAAGGACATGTTCAGCAACAATACTCAGGTATGCTGTGGCATTTAAATGATGCTCAGTTGGTACTAAGTGAGGCAAAAAAAAAAAAATATTCCCCACACCATTGTGTGAAAATCCCAGTAGTCAGTAGTTTCTGAAATACTCAGACCAGCCCATCTGGCACCAACAACCATGCCACTTTCAAAGTCACTTAAATCACCTTTCTTCTCCATTCTGATGCTCAGTTTGAACTTCAGCAGATCATCTTGACCATGTCTACATGCCCAAATGCATTGAGTTGGCATGTAATTGGCTGATAATGTGATTGATTGTACAGTTGCAAAATGTAAACTTAAAATTTTAAATGTTACTGCCTAGATCTAATTTTCTTAATGACACTATAAAGCATTAAGATTATAAACAATAACATAATGATTTTCTGTAAAGCTGCTGTGAAACAACATGTAAAAATAAATTTGAGTTTCCTTGACCATCCTTGAATCTTTTCTCATTGAAAGCCATTTATACGTATCATAAATATGTATTAAATATGTGCATAAATATGTATTCTAAAGAAACATTTTCTAAGCAAAAATGTAATTATGTTAAGGACAGATATTGTCATGTCTGTTTTTGGTTTGGTTTCACATTCATGTTTCCATGTCTTTATTTTGTAACTTGTCATAAGCCCTATTCAGACAGGACTAGTTTTCCAAATTATTGTTTCACAGGCATACTTTGAGATTTTAATTCCGTCCGAATCTGCCAAGTCTGTAATTTTAAATCAACTTCTGTAAAACCTCTGTAAGAATTCAGTTTATGGCACTTCTGATTAATTTCTATGGTATCCTTAAACTTGACTGTCGCAAAACTCTGAATGAAATTCAATGACATCAATGTGATTGGTTATCAAGGGACATGTTAACCAAGTAAGCCATAACATTTTCTCCAATGATAAAGCCACGGACACTCGTATCTCCCAATAATAGGCTTGTTTGACTTCACGCAGCGCTGTGCAGACCGATCGGCGTCCGACTTGTCCGACTTGAGACAGCACTGACGCCACGTGGCTGTGACGTATGCCATAAAGTACCACGAGAGCAATTCGAGAGCAGCCGGCTGGTTCATTCTGCGCAGTTTTGTTTATTCTCACACCTTCAGTTCTACTAATGCTCACAAATCTGCATTTTTATAACAGTAAAACCTATTTTTCATGTAGTCGCAATATTATATTGTGTCATGTTTATCAAAATAAAACTGATAAAAAAAATTAGACCCCACTTCATTGATGCTTGTTGAACTTTATTCTTGTACAAACAGATGCTGTATTAAGCAGCATCTAAAGCATTGAATGAAAATGTCTTTGTATTTGACAAAAAAATTATTTCACTTCAGCTGTGATAAAGTATGCAAACACAGCATGAGCCTCACAACGGGAAACAGAAAGTGTCCAACTTCACGTCTCCGTTTTCAGCTCCTCACCGACTGAACATGGCATACTTGCCGATCGGTTACATCCAGCCAATGTCGAACACACTTAATAAATATTATATGGCTGTCTGAATAGGGCTATAGTTATGTTTTCTGTCATGTCATGTCATGTGATTCCCTTGCCCCTGATGTGATCTCATCATGTGCTTCCTTTGCTTCATGTGTTTTGTTCTGATTGGTTTAGAGTCTTGATTACCCACAGGTGTATCATGTTAATCATTAGTCATTGTGTATATATAGCCCTCATGTTTCCATTGTGCCTTGTCTAGCTTTGTCAATATAACCTACTGTGGGTGAGTTTAGTCAGGCCTGTTTATGTCAAGTTCTCATGTACAAGTCAAGTTCAAGTGTGCTCTAGTTTATGCTCTAGTTTCATGGTTTCGCTTGTTTTGTATCTGGTTCACGTTTGTCAATAAAACTGCACATGGGTTCTCAACTTTGACTCGCCTTCAATGGACTTGGTTACAGATATTTTGCCAGCGTACTTTTTTTTTAAGTGCTCTTAAAAGCATGAACTGGACTTTTTACCCCTGTCTGGTGCCTTTCACAGTAGAAGAACATAAATTGAAGTAAAGGTCATTGTATCTGCTCTCCATCTTACGTAAGACATGGTTAAGTCTGGAGTGTAAAGAAAGTTATAAAAAATACGTCTGGGAGAAGTTGAATGTCCCTGTTTGCTTCTCGGAGGGGTGTGAAGGATGGAGAAAACATAAAAAAGAAGAACAAGAGGGTAATCTAGTCTTAAACGATCTTATGTAACTCCTTAAACACAACTGGAAATCAGCCTAGATCACTGTACTTGATAAGCATGATGCTAAAGAATTGGGCTAGAAACTTAAGTTGCATCCCAAATGCCTACACTATGTACTCTGTTTAATAATGTATGACATTTATTAGATAGCTAGTTTGTCATCCAGTATTGAGTCTAATAGCCAGCCCACCTATGCTACATGTGGAAAGCAGCTACAGTTGAGTCCATGAAGTATCAATATTCCACACTTTTTTTTTTCAGTTAATTAAGTGCATAATTTAGGTATTTGCACTTCTTGTTTGAATCTTATACTATAAAATGGCTTAGAATAGTGCACAAGTATGTGATTTGGGAAGCAGACAAATAATAGCCATGATAACCAAGTGAGCTCCATACATAAGCAGCATCCAAAACTGAAATGAAATCTCTTTAAGTGACTTATTTGGACATTCAACATAGGTAGCAACAATATATGTCACACATAACATGCTCACTCATAGTAAGACTCAACTTACAATTGAATTGAGTTTAGCTAACAAAACAAAACTGTTAAAGGTGCCGTAGAATTGAAAATTGAATTTACCTTGGCAGAGTTGAATAACAAGAGTTCAGTACATGGAAATGACATACAGTGAGTCTCAAAGACCGTTCGTTAGCATGTTGCTAATGTACTGTTAAATTTGGTTAAAGTTACCATCGTTTATTACTGTATTCACGGAGACAAGAGCGGTCACTATTTTCATTTTTAAACACTTGCAGTCTGTATAATGCATAAACATCTTCAACATTCTTTATAAATCTCTCCAATAGTGTGTAATGTTAGCTTTAACCAGGGAGAACAGCCTCAAACTCATTCAGAATCAAATGTAAACATCCAAATAAATACTATACTTACATGATCCGATGCATGCATGCAGCATGCATGACGAACATTTTGTACAGATCCATTTGAGGGTTATATTAGCTGTGTGAACTTTGTTTATGCAGTGTATTATAGTCGAGAGCTCGGGGGCGGGGAGCGCGACGATTTAAAGGGGTAGCAGTCTGAATCGACGTATATTTAATGATGCCCCAAAATAGGCAGTCAATAAAATTAGTTACAAAAAATCTATGGGTATTTTGAGCTGAAACTTCACATACACATTCAGGGGACACCTTAGACTTATATTACATCTTGTGAAACAACGTTCTAGGGCACCTTTAATAAGGCTAAAAACACTTAGCACACAAATATTGTGCAAAATTATTTAGAAAGTCACAGTTCTATCAACTCCATCTGTCAATTTTAATTTATTGATTTCATTGCAATGCATTCTGGGATTGCTTTCTCCACAAAAGATATATGAGATGTTGCCCTGAATTTGACCATAAGAGGTGTCTCAAAAGGCAGCATAATGTTGCTGTCTATCTTTTTGGAAAGTCTTCAGTTCAGCAGTGTACTTGTGATGCCTTTAAATGCTGTCTAGATAGGCACTAGGTTTTGAGACAAAGTTAATATCTCTTATGTAAATGTCTAGACCTCTGGCCAGTAATAGAGGAACCATAAGTTGAGAAATGATTAAAATATCAGATTCAATACATCAATGTGACAACTAGCAAGCTAATAAACGACTTCAAAATACCCATCAATAGGGCAAATGCATTATAAACAGATGTACATTCACATTACCCAGCAGGAACAGAAGTTTAAGAGATATATCAAGTCACCACAGGGATGTTCAAGAGCTGTTTCCACACGGGACTCAGATGAAATAAGCATCCAACAGAAGCTGGGTGAATGTCATTTGGGGGAATGGGTTGGGACGAGTGCAGCAGTCCACAATTGACTAGCAAAAATCCTCAATGTCCATCGCTGTGGCTGACCACTAAGGAGTCTCTTCTTTCTTCTGGAAACATAAACAATGAAGCTTTAAACCTAAATGGTTTTAACAGCTCTGCTACCGACTACGCCAAGCCTGGGGGTGTATTCCTGCCTGCACTGTCTACACAAAACAAACAATGTTCAACTCAAAGAGCTTGACTAAATGGACTTAGTGTGACTTGCTGATTTAACTCATCTGAGATTGAAACGATTATGCAATAATATGCATAACTTACATGGACCTTGACTTTAAAATTCTGGGAGGAGAGATGTATTCCCCCTGAGGTATTTGGCACAGTACAGCGTCCTGTAGTGTATTAAGCACTAAGCAGTAAACAGAATGCACTCTTGCATAAGTCTTATTTTTTGTAGGGCTGATAAAAAAAACACGGTATTAAGTTACAATCAGCTACAAAACTGAAAAGCATAGTTTGTGTTATAAAAGAACAAAATAAATAGAATAATAAATAAAACTTATGCAGAAATTAGTTTTTGCACTCCTGTAATCTATTTCTGCCTAGCTCTGGTGATTGGCACATCTGGACGATGTCATTTGACATGTGTTAGAATGAGTGGGGCAGGGGTGTCTTCCCAAGTTAGTGACATCACTAACCCTAAAATTTACATAAACCCTGCCCCTGAGAACACGCAACAAAGGGGGTGAGGCCATGTTGGGCTGCTTTAGAGAAGAGGAAGAGTTGTTGTAGTAGAGTGTTGTTACCATGCTGTCATTTTACGCCAGACTGCTTCACAAACGAGGGTCAATTCAATGTTGAATTTGTACAAAAGTTTAACATGATGGCACATGCTAGTCGATATGTTGAATCAACTCCACAGGAACTAGATAAATTTATCAACTAACCATTCGAAATGTCCAGTTGCATTATTATCAACACAAGCCATCCAGCATTTTATATATTCTAATATCAATCTAGCTTACTGCAGTGTGCAACAAGTGTCTAACAGCAGCCACCGAGCAAACACAGAGTAACGTTATAACATTTTCAACACACTCAAATGTATCTAATATGATAAACAGAGCTGTGTTACCTCATATGCTTGACTGGAAAAGTGGAAGCAGCGCCAGCGACTGTGGTATAATAAAAGTGCCGCTGCTTGTGAGGCGTATATTGCGCAATAGTTCCAGCGGCCTCGTTCAGCTCCCACAACATTCGGTCCTGCTCTGCTTCATACTACAGTAATGTTAATAATCACATCCATGAACATGATTTTTTACCGAGTCCTATCCCAATTGTTTTCCACTGTGAAGTGAAGACCACATGTCCCAAGATTCCGCGCTCAAATTTGCCGTCATAAAGCTACACCACTGTTTTGAATAGGCCTCTAGCGACCTCTAGCGGACAGAAAATATTACATATTGCACCTTTAACATTAAAAACACAGACAGCACAGTAGCAGGATTATTGGGATGCTGTCACTTTAATACTGAATGCATTCATGATCATGCATTTTCTGTCTCAACTGAAGACATAATTGACTTTACTAGGATTCTCACCAAGACGGGCATTTTTTGACAATTTTGTGTGAATTTGTCTATTCAAGCACAGGAAGGCATGAAAGAGAGTTAAACTTAGGAGAGTTCAGCATCTGAGACACTTTCAGGATGTTTTGGATTTTGAACTTCCCACATATTGCGTGAGTAACGAATTCCCCTTTCGCATTTGAATATTACAGTGGAAAGGCCTGACTTTCGTAACTGTCATAACTTTTGTTATGATGCAGCACTGACCTTAATCTGTACAGAGCACTGTTCACGTTCATATTCGCACAACATTGCATTGTCAATGCACATTCATGTTATCACAAAATTGTATTGTGTGTGCGGTAATGAAACGCTGTGTGTTAACTGCCAAAACATGAAAAAGAGAAGAAGAAGAAGAGGCAATCTGTGCACCAACCCAGAACAAGCTTTCAGATGGCACACAAGAGCTTGCTAGTAGCCTATAGGCTGAGTTTCAAATAATATTTGTGACGCGTTTCACAAACTTCACGGAAAGTAAACAGAGATTGCAGAAAACGACATCCTGTTTGTTTTCTTTATTTTACAAAAGCACAATGTTTTTGTTTTTATTGTGAGTGTACACAAATTACAGTTTCAAATGATCTCTTACTCTTATCTTTATGACCATAAATGACAGTATTTTAAGTTGTTTCCTCTGTTATAATGAGACAAAATCAATTGGCATTGTGCCGATTTATGTCGTGGAATTCTCACTACTACTGTCCAGTGATGAAATGGGAAGCCTCAGGTGCCACTTCGCTCACTGTCACCTCGTGGAAAGGTGAAATAGGCAAATGGCACTTTTTCTCCTTTTCTCCTTCTTTCTGCGTAACATTGAACATTGTGCATCCGCCATTGTCACCATGTGAATTCTCACATTGAAAGACAATGACAGACAGCGTAGGCTACGCACAACATGTTAATCAAACAATAAGTTTGTCTTCTGCTACTATAGCCCATCTGCTTTAAGGTTGGATGTAAGTAATCTAATAAGTTATCCAAGTTATTCATGAGATAAAGGCAAGTCTTGCTCAATTTGGTACTCAATGTTTTCAACATCACTCGATGAACTGTGATTTCATTGTTGGAAAGGAGGCATTGCATTTCCCTGTGAGAGAAACCTGAGGTTTCAAAAGTATCGGAAACATGTATTTGTATCGGTATGCATCGGCATTATGTCCGTCCCTGGAGTCGATACTGGTAGAAGCTAATGCGATTTGCTTCATATGGCTTTACTTTCCCTGTAAGCTCTTACCGAAACACAATATCTGGCAACTGCTCCTGAAAACAAGGGGACTTATTTCCCTTGATTTTTAAGGATTCTGGCTCAAAGGGCAGGACGAATCTGTGCGAATCCCTGCCTGTTGAGCACATGAGGGGAATGTAGCACTTTGGTGCGAGCTCTGATACCTGATTGCTCTGGCAGGGATCATGTGGATCTGCACAATGGACGCTATCCCAGTTTCCACACAAATCCTGAGCTTCCAGCCTCAAAAGAGCACTCAGACAGACATGCTCTTCAGTCCTGAGTTTAGGACACATCCTGCACTGCTTACACTCTTAATCTCTTGCTTTTTAATGCATTTAAACCTTGGCTGGAAACTTAAAGATTGCAGATACTGAGATGATGGGTAAATCTCATGAAAAAAAGAATAATAATAAAGCAAACAGCAAACCAAAATACCACCCACACCAATTCTGAGTAGACAACTGCCAGGATCTCTACATTTTCTTGACAGATTTAGGAACTGAAACTGGTTCTTTTTCAAAAACCAGTTCCATAAATAAAATAAAAATAAATAAATAAATAAATAAAAAAACAGAACTAATTGATGTTCAGTCCAAGTTCAAATTCTGTATCTTTTCAGTTAGTTCTTTTTAGTGAATCAAAAACATACAGCTCAGCCATTGTAGTCAGATTGCAGAACAAATTAATTTTATATTCTTTTTATATCGATTCTTTTGAATGAATTGAACACATACAACACAACCAGTGTAGTCCAATCCTCAAAGGAATGTATCTTTTGAGTCAGTTCGGAAGCACACTGTGCAACCACTGTAGTCAGAATCTTGAACAAACTAATCTTATGAGCAGGTTCTTATTAGTGAATCAAACACATACAGCGTAACCACCAGTTGGTTCTTTTTAGAGAATCAAAAATACAACACAAGCAGAGTAGTCCAATTCCTCAAATTAATGAATCTTATGAACTGGATCGTTTTAGTGAATCAAACATATACAACACAAACAGTGTAGTTCAATTCCTGAATGAGTATCTTTTGAGGCAGGTCTTTTTAGTGAATTAAAAACATATATCATACAAATTTACTTATTACATTGTACTTAATGCTCATGCGATTAGTTACAGACTGGCTGACAACATGAAGAATAAAGAATCCTCAATGAATTCAATTCAATTCAATTCACTTCACATTTATTTGTATAGCGCTTTTCACGACACATATCGTTTCAAAGCAGCTTTACAGAGAATGCATGTCAACATTACAATTTAAAGACTGCAGATAGCAAATAATGTAATAATTTAGGCAATTAATTTACAATCACTGTTAGCAGTTTAACTAAAGGTAGAAGCAATGAGCTCCTGGAAAAATGTATTACATATTAACAACAATTAGGATATATAGAAATGAAAAAGGTTAAGGAACCAAAATCTTCAAGAGGAGTCAGAAACAGAATCAATAACTTACGATTCCCATCCCTAGCAAATTCTCCCTAAAAATATAAGGCCCATTAAATGCTGAGCAGACTTATCATCATCATTATAAAAATATAAAATCACATTTTTAATAATATGAATCGCATCAATATTTCAAATTTTTTCCCTGATTTTACGGGGAAACATGACCCGGACATTTCTTTGTGAGATTCACTCATCCTATCCTCATTACACCTTTGAGCGGAGTGTTTAACCTGAGGTTCCCCCAGTAAGTTTCTGTAGATAAAAGCTTCTGCTGAAAGACAAATAACTCAAACTAATCCTTTTGCTTTCTTTGTCTCTTAGTGCTGAAATCATACATCATTCACATAAGGGGGAATTTGGATGTTCTAACATGCTTACACGTTGTAAGAACATTCATTTATTTGTCTTTTCTCTGTGTATTTGTGGAAAGGCGTATGTTTCTTTTGTGCTGACTCTGGGTAGTCAAATTTGTTTTTCTGTCTCCTCATCTGCTATCTGTTGGTTTATTTTCTCTTAACTAATTTGTACATCACTCTGTCTCTCTTGAATTTCTTTTTCTCTGTATTTGTCTGTCTGGTCATTCACACAGGACACATTGATTTTTTTTCCTTCATCATATCTTTCTCCTTAGCTCTGTTATTAATCTGAATTTTTGAAGTTTGATGGCAATAACATGGTATATATTACAGGTTCTCTTTAGTTTACTGTATACTAATCAGCTCAACATCTTTTGTATGCTTAAACTGACAAGCGTGTATGTAGTTACAGTACACTGTCGATCATGTCATGAGCTCTGGTTTTCACATGGTTTAAACAAATATAAATAAATATTAGGATTATTATAATCGTCAACAAATTTATAGAGTTTGTCTTGACTCATCTAGAGTTTGTCCTTTGCCTTGACTCGTTTTCGTACCCGTGCGCTCCGCATCCAGGGCTCGAAAATAAGGACTGCACGATGGCCCAGGACCAACGTGAAAGACTCTCGGGCCAGTTGATGGAACTGATTGGGCCAGTGCTGCATCTTCATAGAAGCTGATAATTTTCACATTTATAATCCTTGCCAATATGTAAATATCCAAACACACATAGGCGAAAGTACCCGCATCTCTCAGTTTGGTACTCGTGCACTGTGTGATAAATTTTGTGTGCTCAACACACATTCAAAGTGTGTGCCCAGAACGCAGCATCTCACAGCGCACAAATACTCTTCCACGTCTTCCTGAGCTTGGACGGACATATTCACACAAAATTGTCAAATTGCCCATCTTGTCAAGTGTCATCACAAACATAGTCAGTTATCTCTTTAGTAACGTAAACCTGACATAAGATGCATGTGTAACAGTATATTGGATCCGTGCAGCTCTTAAGGTGACAGCAGCCTAATAAACCTGCTGCTGCCTGTTTTTATGTTAATCAAACAAAAAACATAAAAAAAAAAAAATGCTCACTGCTCTTGACTGAATAACTTTAATAAGGGTTAATCTATATTCATACAGTGAAGATTATGCAGTGATATTTTGCATTTAATTACTATTTCTATACCGGAAAATCCAATTTAGACCTACAAGAAAAGAACGGTTTTCACTTCTGTACTTGTGCAATGTTTTTGTGCTGCGCACACATCCAAGTGTGCACAGAGAGATGCCTCTCATATAGTGCACGGACAAATACACACATACAGTAATTTTTAAAATATCCCTGTAAACAAAGTCAGTTTGTCTTAAGTGAACATAAACGGATGAGAAAGAAAAACTATATTGGATCCATGCATTCACAGCAGCCTAACAGTTATACCAGCTGCCACCAGTCATTTATGTAAATCAGAGAAAAAAGAAAAGGAAAATCACTCACTGATTGACAGAATAACTTTTGTAACTTTAATTAGCCTAATCTGTATTTTATTTGCCTTTTTTCAGCACTGACTACACTAACGGCAAGGTTTGTCTGTGTGTGCTACTGTCAAACATCATTTATCGTTACTTTCACAATTTTGTCAAATATTTTTTCTTGATTACACATCTTGATTTGATGTTTTTTTATTCCTAAGTTAACACTGCTATTCATTTTTATGCAATATATTTTGTTCTGCAGATGAAAAAAAATTAAAACTATCCTATAAATTCTGAATATCAGTGATTTCCCCTATTTTAAAAAATATCATCAAGTATTGTTTTATTTTGGTCTGCACTCTAATAAAAGTTACACAGAAAAGCCTTTAAATAGTGTACGTAATGAATAAAAAAAATAAATAAAAAAATCACAAACATGACTATTGTAATTCAAATTATTTTATATATACAATTTCGGTTTTTATTGCATATTGCAAACGGATGAAGAATTTACGGTGTTTTGAATATCTCTTTCACATGTTTCCAATGTTGGCAGCTCCATTGTAGCATATTGGGGTGTTATACTTTGCTGTAGATTAAATTAAATAAAATAAAAACACTAATATCATTTTTAACTACTTCTGCTTCTAAATAGCCTAAATAAAGCAGTAACTTTTGGAGACCTTGTACCTCAAGAGCCAGAAAGAAAAACATAACCATTTTTCTCATGTAGAATGAACCAAATTCATTTTTAACCCCTGATTGTAGACAAATAAATACATTATAGCTTGACTACAAGTTTAAAAACAGTGTTACAAGTTATGATTAAGCAAATTTATCATGTTGAAATATGTCTACTCAGGCAATAACGGCAAAAAGAGAAACATCGGACCTTATGAAAGAAGATACATTGCTATGACATCAGCATGCATTTATCATTCTTACAATCACCACCAGAATGTCCACCTTTACAATGAACTTAAATTGTGTTCTGTTAAGTTGTATTCAATAATTCTCCTCATGAAACGAAATTTAGTTCAAACACAAATTCGATGAGAACAGTGTGGAAATCATTTGCAAAACTAACATAACACCAAAGCTTATGTTTTATGTTAGTTTAAGCACAAACTCAACCTTTACGTTTCAATAATGAAATTAAACTGAATCGCAGCCTATCATTAGATAAAGTGCAGCCAAGCTCAACATGATGTATTTTCACGGTGTCGCCTTTTGTCTCTGGCAGGGACGGGGCTCGCGTAGACGATATAATCTGATATCGCAATATCTTTTGAGGCAATTACTTAAATTATTGAAAATATTTTTTACATATTGTCCAGCCCTAGCATCGAAAGTACAATTCTGTACCAGCTGAGTTACAGAGCAAGTATAAAATGTCAGAAAGGCAAACATATGGAGCTTCAAAATGTATTCATTTACAAATCATGCACTATGGCAATGATATTAAAATGGCAGACCATTGTCTGGTTCCGGACCTCGGCTTAGTTCCATCCAGACCGCGGGACATAATTGTCCCATTTTACCATTTCTACAGATTGAAGTGAGCAGTGCGTCAAAACAAAAGGAGCAGTTCACACCACAACGGCTCAGGGTCGTGTACTGTACTGATCTTTCGGCACTATATACTATATAATATTTTCATCTAGAGCCAAACATGCTTCATTCAAGCTCTTTCCGCTCCATGCACATTGCTTTCTCCTGATAAAGATGTAAAGCGCCGCTCTAACAACAGCAGAAACATGGTGAGCTGAAAAATACTTTCGAAAGATACTTTTGCTAAAACTCTGCAGAAAACAAGAATGCAGCAAAATACAATTCCTATATTTATCTGTCATACATACTTCATACTTTAACCATTAACTAAACAGGTTTGTGACAAGAAGTTAACGTGTGGCACCTTTAGACCCAAGATTCTCATCTTTGATGAATATTTTGAGTGTTTAAGATTGACCTCCGCTGGGGACAAAATATAAAGACCAGACCTCTTGAAACTTTAATTGAATACCCCTGCACTATAGTAAAAAGTGTTTTGGGGTCACAATATAATATTGTGCAGTAAGTCTATATTAATCGATAATCTGCCCTTTTTTTTGTTTGAAAAGGATAAAAAGTGCTTGCTGTTTTACTGCCTCTAGTGTTCATTTCTGTTGGAAATTGCAGTGTTTTGCATGTATTGGTACATTTTTTGCATTTTGCAAAAAAGTAAGTAGAGGTACGTCACCACCTCAAATGCACAAAACGCTTCCACTATACAAGAGAAAGCAGTAGCCGCATGATGATTCCACTAGGGCTATCACTAACGATTATTTTGGTAATTGAGTAATCGTTCGATTAATCCGATGATTATTTGAGTAATCGAACCCCCGCCCCTTTCCCCCTCTGAGATGATACATACTGTGTGTAAGCAACTATGAAGTTTACCCTGTTCTTCTCCCAGTTCATCGGACACTTACATCTCTCTGTGTATTTTGAGAGAAGTGGATGAATTCACATGTTGTAAATCAGACAGATCTGATTCTCTCATCGGCGGTGTAAAACAATCATGGTGGCACCCATCACGCATATATATTATACTGATGTATTCTCCTGCGTTTGTGTAGGTTTTAATTAAAACCTTTTGATTAAATTCCGCACAGTGCGTTTCCAGATAATTGTTAAAAGTAATCAAAACTCACAGTATATGCAGAGATGGAGTTTGAGAAGTGCCACTCCTATAAATAATAACAGTTTGTGTGGAGCTGTGAACGGAGCCACTCTGAGATTTACAGCACATATATATTAAACCTGCAAGAAAAACATTTTATTTAATTGAATCAAAGCCTTTGAAAATTCACAATAGCATTAGGCTTTATTATGATTTTTAAACGGGTTTAATATCATGCAGCCTTAGAAAACGGTCTAATAATTCTCATCCGTGGAAAGCGCCACTTCTGGTATTTTGCTGATTACCTGACATTGGCAAATTGAAATCGAGGATTTAGCCTGTAGTGCCAGACCAATTTGTTGGCAGAGGCTATTTACACTAACTTTGCCCACCAATGTCTGGGTTAGCTAGACAAAATCACAAAAGAAACCTGGCTGATAACAGGAACAATTATGTGGAGAGTAAGGTGGATTCTAACTCGCAAGTTCAAATCCACCTTTTTCCAAACTCATTCTTCTCCCTTTTCCCATCACATATCAGCACGGAGTGGCGTTTTTTTTTTTTTTTTTTTATAAAATTAAAGAAAATATTAGTGGAAATAAAGTTAAATGGGTATTTAATATTGGGCATAAAGTTTAACAAGTAGGGTTAGGGGTATTTAGGGACAAGGACAAGTAATGTCCAAATGAGGCAGTACCCATTTATGATTGTAATAAATATAACCATATACACTGAATATTTTGTTATTACTGCATACCGTTTTATAATGTACTACAATACACTGAGTATCTGCCACTATTTGCGCCATTCACATCTATTGCATCTATTGCAACCAGAGTGTCTATTGCAAGTAGCCTCTGCCAAGAAAAGAAAAAAAATCAGTGATATGTGGCACAGCTGCCTTTAAGTCACATTATTTGCTCCAAATTATTGTGACTTTAAACTACACGTCCTTTAACGTGGGCAACTCCTTCCTAAACCGCGAGCTCTCCGTGACCCAAAACAAACCCCGCCAAAACAAAACTGAGCAGTTGTTCTACTTGTGCGACCCAGACCATAACCGTCAGCATTACGCCATTGTGGCCTCTCTGCATCAAGGTTTAACTGGACTAAGAGGAGAGTAAATTGATTGGGACTGACTGGCTCATAAGCTTATAGCAGCTTACAGCCAAATCTTTACATCATCAGCACTGAGGCTTTACTGAAGATGACGCCAGCCGCTCTGGAACACATTTGCCAATCAGCATTACAAGCAACTGAAGGGCTCAGGAAATTAGCTCAAACTTATAAAGACAGAGTGGAAAAGCATGTGAGAGGTTGAAAGTCAATGGTCTTAAAGGACATGTAGGAATGATCAGAATGCAAGTTTAGTTTAGTTTCCAATTAATTTCTATTAACTAATTTCTTCCACCTATTTGTACAGCTTTTTAATGATTCAATATCAAACAGCTCAAAAATCACAACAAACAAGCAAAAGGAATAAAAGAGTTGTACTCAAACTGAAGGCTAAAACCACAACTTTTGAATGGATAGATACATTCAGATATACAAAATTTACAAACCCAATTCCAAAAAAGTTGGGACACAGTACAAATTGTGAACAAACACAGAATGCAATGATGTGGAAGTTTCAAATTTCAATATTTTATTCAAAATACAACATGGATGACATATCAAATGTTTAAACTGAGAAAATTTATCATTTTAAGGGAAAAATAAGTTGATTTTAAATTTCATGGTATCAACACATCTCAAAAAAGTTGGGACAAGGCCATGTTTAATACTGTGTGGCAATGAATGTTGTCCCATTCTTGTCTAATACAGGCTTCTAGTTGCTCAACCCTCTTAGGTCTTCTCTGTCGCATCTTCCTCTTTATGATGCGCCAAATGTTTTCTATGGGTGAAAGATCTGGACTGCAGGCTGGCCATTTCAGTACCCGGATCCTTCTTCTACGCAGCCATGATGTTGTAATTGATGCAGTATGTGGTCTGGCGTTGTCATGTTGGAAAATGAAAGGTCTTCCCTGAAAGAGACGACGTCTGGACGGGAGCATATGTTGTTCTAGAACTTGGATATAGCATTGATGGTGCCTTTCCAGATGTAAGCTGCCCATGCCACATACACTCATGCAACCCCATACCATCATGATGCAGGCTTCTGAACTGAGTGCTGATAACAACTTGGGTTGTCCTTTTCCTCTTTAGTCCGGATGACATGGTGTCCCAGTTTTCCAAAAAGAACTTCAAATTTTGATTCGTCTGACCACAGAACAGTTTTCCACTTTGCCACAGTCCATTTTAAACGAGCCTTGGCCCAGAGAAAACGCCTGTGCTTCTGGATCATGTTTAGATATAGCTTCTTTTTTGACCTATAGAGTTTTAGCCGGCAACGGCAAATGGCACGGTGGATTGTGTTCACCGACAATGTTTTCTGGAAGTATTCCTGAGCCCATGTTGTGATTTCCATTACAGTAGCATTCCTGTATGTGATGCAGTGCCGTCTAAGGGCCCGAAGATCACGGGCATCCAGTATGGTTTTCCGGCCTTGACCCTTAAGCACAGAGATTGTTCCAGATTCTCTGAATCTTTGGATGATATTATGCATATGTAGATGATGATAACTTCAAACTTTTTGCATTTTTTCTCTGAGAAACTCCTTTCTGATATTGCACCACTATTTTCCACCGCATTGGGAGAATTGCTGATCCTCTGCCCATCTTGACTTCTGAGAGACACTGCCACTCTGAGAGGCTCTTTTTATACCCAATCATGTTGCCAAATGACCTAATAAGTTGCAAATTGGTCCTCCAGCTGTTCCTTATATGTACATTTAACTTTTCCGGCCTCTTATTGCTACCTGTCCAAACTTTTTTGGAATGTGTAGCTCTCATGAAATCCAAAATAAGCCAATATTTGGCATGACATTTTAAAATGTTTCACTTTCAACATTTGATATGTTATCTATATTCTATTGTGAATAAAATATAAGTATATGAGATTTGTAAATGATTGCATTCTTTTTTTTATTCACAATTTGTACAGTGTCCCAACTTTTTTGGAATCGAGTTTGTAATTAAAAATATGATATAGAATCACAGAATCACTTCTTTTTCATTTAAGGTAATGGCAGATATTTACTAAGGTGTTTATAAATCTAACCCATAGGGCTAACTGAGCATAGATTAGCTGTAACCCACCAGATTGTTAGACTTTTTACAGAAATTCAGAAAGATTAACAGAAAATAGGAGAAAAGGAGAAAACAAAGAGGACCCAGGGGAAACTTGTTTGAAAAGATTTTTTTTTTTTTAAGAAGAAGAAAAAAGAAAAGAAAAAGCACAGCCCAGCCTACCTACTGATGGATCTTTAATTTGGGGATTCCACACCAGAAAAATCCACAAACCTGGAGATAAACAGAACAAAACAAGGTCAGTGATGCACTAATTACTAATACTTTACTCTGTATACACTGCCAAAGTTTTGACATTTAGTTGTTTAGATGCAACAGACTTAGTGAGAACAGGCATTAGCATGTGTTTACCAGTCAGATTTCCAGCCATTAGCATTTTTTCCACAAATGACAATAAAGCAGGATTTGTGCCTTAATTTTGAAAACTTTTGGACTTTATCAAGCTATCAAAAAAGACAACAAACAGACAATAATAATTAAATCAAATTCTTAAATTAAATGAATTATAAATTGTTAATTTAAATGAACTATTTAATTTAAATTTGAGTTTCTATAATATCAAATTGGAATAATTCTTGCACAAACCTTTCTCTGCTTATTAAATAAAACTATCAAGATGAATGAAGAACATGTCCGTGTTTGTTAAGTCACTGTTCATTCAGTTCATTCATGTCCCAGTACATTTAGTCCATTCACAAACAGAATGTTTCATTCAGACTCAAAACACAGACTCGTTCACCATATTTGCTCAGCATGTCCAAACAATGAAACACTCCTTTTCCATTCACTTACAATATTCATTCAATTACAAGATCAATTCAGGTTGAGAGAAGCCTCAATTTGGGCCACATCCACCAGATCGTGTGTTGTAAATCGGGCCCAAAATCGGGCTTAAAATCTTCAAGTGTGTGGAAAGTCAAAGAAGATCCATTCACCTACAAGATCAGTTCACTAAGAAGATCTGTTCACTTACAATATTTGTTCAATTAGAAGATTAGTTCACCAACAAGATCCATTCATTTAGAAGATCTGTTCACCTACAAGATCCATTCACCTAGAAGATCCATTCAACCACAAGATTTGTTCACTTAGAAGATCCATTCACCTACAAGATCCGTTCACTTAGAAGATCCATTCACCCACAAGATTTGTTCACTTACAAGATCCATTTACTTATAACATACGTTCACTTACAAGGTTTGTTCAATTACAAGATTTCTTCACTTTGCTCATAACAGCGATTCCTTAACTAAAACACTGCTTCTCTGATTTTATGTCCATTTGAACACTAAAAACACTTCAGCTTTGCACTTTAAAACCATTTCTTTGGCTTTTAGCAAGCATATGTGCTGGACTCACACAGAAACACCTGCTGATATGCTCTACACACATCCATCAATGTCTCACTGTTATTACTGATTAGCATATGGCAGTGTGTCAGACGGTTACTCTATTGTGCATTCTTGGCATAGTCAGCAGAATTGGGAGAATAAAGTGCCGTGATCCGTTTCAGGTGAATCTGAATGGCAAAATTTGGGTTGTTATGACATACTCATACATACATACCTCACCTCTAACCGCTCTTCCTTATGCAAACGTCTGATACACACACTCAAGCTTGACTTGGAAGCCAGACCAGCATGACCCTTGGAAAGCACAAGTGGAACACGTACGCTAATTGAATGACTAACAGCTTCTCCTCAAACCAAGACACTTTTTTGGCGGGAAAATAGAGACTCAAATTGGATGTGGGTTCTGCTTTTACTGTAGCTGTTTTTCCTGTTGCACTCTTGTTTGGCGAGACCCTCACCGTTCTTTAAGTATTCCCCCAACGCCACGGCACGTGTAATGTCATGAACTTTCATTATTCACCGCTCAACAGAGGAAAACAACTTTCTGATATAATAGAAATGGAAAGATTTGCTCCACTAAGCCCCTGCTGGCTGCGGCAAGACTCTTGCTTCCACTCTTAACTTCTGCCAAGATCTGAAGAGCAGTTGACTTGGTATTGCTCCCGAGCCAGAGTGAGAACCACTGATATGAATACTAGTACAAATAATGAATCAAACAAACACAAACACACATGGGTAATGCTGTTTGTACATGCCCTAGTATTTTAAAGATCAATGTTGCCTGAAGATGCCAACGTACGATGTGTTTCATTTGCAGTATGTCAATCAAAATAGGGTGGCTTATTAAAGTATAGAAATAGGATTAATCTATGTGTACTGTAAGCTGCAAATAGCGTGCTTGTAAAAATATGGCCAAATGCAAACTAAAGCACTGTTGTTCAGTGTTCATAAAAAAAAATATTGGTGGAATTGGCAAACTAAAACAGAAGGCAGAATGTCAGTTATTGGCACCTTATCAAACAATGTTGCAATCAAGTTCAACAAGTGTGCTTTAATAAGAGCACACAAGTCACAAAATAAAATTTAAAACAACAAAACAAAATAACACAAACCACAATAAAACAAACAAAAACACCACACAAAAAAAACACAAAACACAACAAAAACATCACAAAACAAACCACAACAAAGCAAAACAAAATCACAAAACCAAACCACAAAACAAAAAACAAAAACAACCCAAAGCAAACCACAACAAAGCAAAACAAAATCACAAAACCAAACCACAAAACAAAAACAAATAATAATTTAAAAAAAAATGTAAACTGTGTCCCTTCTATTTTTTAATTTTTAATGTTAAATGGATAGCCAATCCAGTCTATCGTACTGGATGTTGGAGATACTTTTCCTTAAACTAAAACATTAACCCACGCAAGGCTCTGTGTTGTGTCTATACACACAAACTCTCTTAGACTGGAAATACAAACCATATCATTTATATCTCTTAGTCACAGTGAGCCCTTAATTTTGTGCATTTGAAAAGGAGCCTACCATCAGTAAGAAAAGCAATGGTGCAGCTTAAGATGGATCTGGCTCAAAATGAGCATGGCCTTTTATATGTGAGATTAAACTATGTTTACACAACCTCAGATTTTCCTCTCTGTGCTCTATAGTTACTCAAAGGTTTGTGTTTCAGTCATGTCCCTTGTAAATCACTGTCACGAGTTCAATCTTAAGTGCAGAGAGGCTGAAGTAAAACCAATCTCTTCTCTAAAATGAGTACCTATAAATGTATTGGTCAGTTGAAGTCTGCTTTTATAATTATAGCCCTTTGGCATTGCCTAAAATGTTAAATATATATACATTTTTGACTAGTTATTTTTCCATTTAAAACATCAAAACACATTTTTGAAAACATGCATTTCCTATACTAACATTTATTAATGTGAGAAAGACTTCAGTATAGTGCAATTTATTAAAGTAAATAAATAAAAACAAATGGAATTCATATAGATTTCTGAAATATCATGTGACACCGAAGACTAGATTAATGGCTGCTTAGATCACAGGAGTAAATTACATTTTAAAATATATT
Source organism: Chanodichthys erythropterus (assembly GCF_024489055.1). Classification (NCBI taxonomy): domain Eukaryota; kingdom Metazoa; phylum Chordata; class Actinopteri; order Cypriniformes; family Xenocyprididae; genus Chanodichthys; species Chanodichthys erythropterus. The sequence goes on from NC_090244.1 coordinate 24,174,189, forward strand.
AAAATAGAAAACCGTTATTTTAAATGTTATTTTGTTCCAATTAATGCAGCCTTCTTGAGCATAAGACACATTAGAGACAAAAACATTATTAAAAAAAGCTTAAAGGTGCCCTAGAATTAAAAATTTAATTTACCTTGGCATAGTTAAATAACAAGAGTTCAGTACATGGAAATGACATACAGTGAGTCTCAAACTCCATTGTTTCCTCCTTGTTATATAAATCTCTTTTGTTTAAAAGACCTCTGAAGAACAGGCGAATCTCGAAATAACACCGACTGTTACGTAACAGTCGGGATCATTAATATGTACGTCCCTAATATTTGCATATTCCAGCTCATGTTCAAGGCATTACACAAGGGCAGCCAGTATTAACGTCTGGATGTGCACAGCTGAATCATCAGACTAGGTAAGCAAGTAAGAAAAAATAGCAAAAAATGGCAGATGGAGCAAAAATAACTGACATGATCCATGATAACATGATATTTTTAGTGATATTTGTAAATTGTCTTTCTAAATGTTCCGTTAGCATGTTGCTAATGTACTGTTAAATGTGGTTAAAGTTACCATCGTTTCTTACTGTATTCACGGAGACAAGAGAGCCATCGTTATTTTCATTATTAAACACTTGTAGTCTGTATAATTCATAAACACAACTTCATTCTTTATAAATCTCTCCAACAGTGTAGCATTAGCCGTTAGCCATGGAGCATAGCCTCAAACTCATTCAGAATCAAATGTAAACATCCAAACAAACACAATACTCAAATAATCCGATGTATGCATGCAGCATGCATGACAAACGCTGACAAACGTAAAGATCCATTTTGAGGGTTATATTAGCTGTGTAAACTTTGTTCATGCAATGATAGAGTCGAGAGCTCAGGAGGGGGCGGAGAGCGCGAGCAATTTAAGGGGGCCGCAGCCTAAATCAGCGCATTTCTAATTATGCCCCAAAATAGGCAGTTAAAAAAATGTATTTAAAAAAACCTATGGGGTATTTTGAGCTGAAACTTCACAGACATATTCAGGGGACAGCTTAGACTTATATTACATCTTATAAAAAAACGTTTGATCCACCTTTAAAAAAACAAACAAAAACACACACATACGGTTAGGGTTCATTATTTTGAATCCCCAAAATAATGACACAATCAAAATTAGTCCCCCACATCTGCCATTGGTCGGACAAACAGAGCTCTTAACCTCTCTGTATATGAAAATTAGCCAAGAAAACAAAGAGCATGATCCATGTTTCATCTAGATAATTTGGCACACATCTCCACATCAAATCATCTTTGGGATGTTATTTCTAAACATGCATCTTCCTGAATCAGTCACTCTGAAAAACTGACATAAAGTTCTCAATTGTATGTCTATACATCTGTTATTTCATACCACTGTAGACATCTAAAAGATCTTCATCTGTGAGAAAGCACTTTTGCTTCAAGCAACATTTCTTAGAATAATACCGACGAAGAAGAGTTTGACAGCTTCCAAACAGCTTCTCCAACGCAAACAAGCAGCATGAATCAGCTCTGGCCAATGACATTAATCTCACTGACAAAAGCAGAATCCCCCAAAAACCAAATTGTGGAGCTTTCTGCGGTAAACCCGACATATCTCCAAGAAGCCAGCAGACCAAGCTAAAATCCAGATGCAAATGACACCACACTTTCCAAACCTGAGGGCCGGACCAAGGCACATGCAAAATTAATCATAAATAATCAAAGTAAACAGACTGAAACAATAAACTCCCCTTTCTTGCTGCATTTAATGCAGTCGTAAAGAAAAAGAATGAGCCAACCGATTTTGAACTACAGCGTATGGACAAATGCCTATTAAAAGGATAGCTGAGAAAAGGTGAAAGTGGTTTTTCCTGCTGGCTTTTATCTTCCAAACAGACTTCTTATGCAAGTGGCTAAATAGTAGAGGGCCAAAAAGCCAGCCCCTAAAAACAGAAAGAGGAAAAGGAAACTAATGAAAGAATACCCACAGAGGGTGTCCCTTTTGAAACAACTCAATCGACTGAAGTCAAAAGCATCGAGACCTATGGAAGACCTACAATAACCCATAAAAACAGAACTGCCCTCCCATGAACCAATCACAAAGTCACAGGAAAGTGTTCAGTGGTTCTGGTTTGGACAATGGGGTAAGTGGACTGGCTTCAGCACAAAGATTAAAGCAGAGTCCAAACAGAGCTCATAAGTCTGGACAGTTAGAAACAAGAAGCATGAACCTAGTTCAGGGGTTCTTAAACTGTAGGCCAAAGACTGATGGGCCATGAAGGACTCTAAGTGGTCTGCTAAATTTAGGCTTTTATTCACATACAGTATAACCCTCTGGAGTCTGAGGCTGATTTGGGGTCCTGGGGTAGTTTTGACATGCCTTGACATTTGTGCTTTTTTCAGTTGATTATGATTATATAAACATATTAATGACAAAATTCTCAGCAGAAACTAGGCTACAATAATATGTGAGCAACAAGTATGTAACCATTTGTATTTTTGAGAGGATTACGTATATGCATGTTTTTTGAAAAAACAAAAAAGTAAGTCACTGAAATAAGGCCTCAAAATGCATACTAATTTTTTTTTTCCACAAGACTTATGGGAATTGTATATTTTAGTCTACAGTTTTTGCTTCAAAATGACGTGGAAATTATCCTGCCTACTCGGACAAAAAAAACAGTGTATTGATTTTAAATTTCTAAGACACTTTTTGTTAAGGGAGCCATTCAGTCAGGAATGTGACTGAGTGAACTAAGAAAGAATGCAACGACAAAAGACATACATCATTTTTTGTTTGAAGTTTATTTAAAATATAGTTAACTATATAAATGAGAGTCAAAGACACATTTTGAGTACACAGTTATAACAGTTAAAGCCTGTTCAAAAGATATATGTGAACATCACACCTGGCAATTGGTGTTTCTACAATGGAGAAACAAGAAGAAGAACGAAAAAAAAAAATTTCCTGCTTCCAGTCAGTGATCTCAGTATCATATGCATGCAGCCCAGTGTGGACCTGGTCACTATGATTCTCAAATATGTGAGATAAAAGAAAAAACCCTCTGTGAGCATGCTGATAACAGGATCATATCAGCTATTGTAGTAATGTTAATATAATGTACCCTTAACAGAAAACATTATTTTTGTGATCTCATGCATGCACGTATTATTGCACATCATGTGAAGAAAATTTTGTATAGGCCTAAATTTTAAATTACAGTACCGGTCAAAAGTTTGGACGCATTACTATTCATAACGTTTTTGAAAAAAGTCTCATCAAGACTGCATTTATTAGATCAAAAATACAGAAAAAAAAACAGCAATACTGTGAGATATTATTGCAATAATAGTTTTCTGCTTTAATATACTTTAAAATATAATGTATTTCTGTGATGCAAATCATCTAAACATTCATGTTACATCAATGGCATTTCATATATTATATTTGTTATATTATAGAGCCTAAATATTAATGTTCAGTTTAATAAATTGCTAAGACACTTTATTTCAGTATGTATTACATATTTCAGTCGATTTCACTCATCTCAGAATAGCAATATAGTTTGGGAATTGCCAATATGGCAATTTACTAATGTTATGAGAAGTAAACAAAACCATGCGTCGATCTGCCCCATTAATTCACACTGAGACACCCACAACTTGTAGGATTCATATTTAAACAGTCATTTTGCAGTTTAATATTCACAGACACTATATCACAATTAGAATAAAGAACTAAAGAATAAAAATAAAAAAACTTACCATTCACAATAATTGGCTTGATCAAGTTGATCCTCCTCACTGCATATCAAAATGATGAAAAGTAGCCTACATGAAACGGACCAAGCTTTGATGCATTTTTCCAAGTTAACACTGGCGTTCACTCTCTGTTGCACTAATTGCCTCAGAATTTGTGTCTGAAAAGCACTTGTGCTCCGTGGATAATGAGTGGATAATGAGCTGACTAGCAAATGACTGACAACCTTCTCTTTTCATACAGATTACATAAACAGAGAATATTTGTTTTCGATTTGACCTACACAATTTAAAACCTGACATTTCAACATTTCTGTAGACATGTGTCTCATTTTTGTGTGATTAGTATTCAATAAGTTACAGTTCATTTTCTGAGGACATAATGGACTTCGTTCAGAGGGAGACGACAGATCACGCATCATTTTAGTTTTCTTTATTTTGCAAAAAGCACAACATTTTGTTGTAAAGTGTACACAAATAAAAGAAGACATTCCATAGTTTCAACTGATATATGACTTGTCTCTATGACCAAGCTTTGATGCATTTTTCCAATGAGTATTTTAGGTTGATTTTGTTGCTATGTGAAAAAAAATCCAGCAAAACGCGCAGGCGCGTTACCCGACTTCTGAGTGATAAACATTGATCAGTGAACATAAACAGAATATAACATTGATCATAAACATTGATCAGTGAACATAAACAGAAGCTCAACTGAAAATGCTTGATCCGCGAGTACAAACCTCTTGAGGAAGCTCAAATGTGCTGTGTAACACGAGAAAGGAAACTTACTGGTCATGAAACTTATTGAGAATGAAACTCAAAGTTAACTTCATCTATAAATTATGTGATCCCAACACGTCTCTTTAAAGAAGTTTTTGCTAATAAAATATATGGACTAATACTTATTGTAAATAAAAGTCTGGCCGAGGGTTGTGTGCCACCGAGTTCGAAACATGCGTTAGTGGAGCCCTTGTTAAAGAAACCTGGCCTAGAACCATTTATACTTCTAAATTTTCGTCCAATTTCTAAACTTCCTTTTATTGCAAAAATCCTAGAAAAGGTTGTGTTTTGTCAGCTTTCTTCTTTTTTAGCAGAGATTAACAATGGTTTAGTTTAATGATTTAGAACTCATCATAGTACTGAATCTGCCTTTATTAGGGTAGTAAATTATATTTTATTAGAAGTTGACAATGGAAATTGTGTTGGTCTTGTTTTGTTAGACCTGAGCACAGCCTTTGACACGCTGGATCATACCATTTTGTTAGAATGCCTTGAGCGGTGTGTAAGAGTAAGTGGGGTGGCTTTACGTTGGTTCCATTCTTACCTAGAGGATAGAACTTTCACTGTAAAGATTGGGAATAATTGTTCTTCTGCTGCTCCTGTAAGTTTTGGGGTACCTCAGGGCTCTATTTTATTGCCATTGCTTTTTTTTTAATATACATGATTCCTCTGGGTTTGGCAAAATTTGGCATTTTGTATCATAGTTATGCTGATGATACTCAGTTGTACCTGCCTTTTAAAACAGGAAATAATGCTGCTGAAAATTCCTTGTTTAATTGCCTTGAGGAGGTGAAATGTTGGATGAACTCAAATTTGTTAATGTTAAATGATAAAAAGACTGACATTGTGCTATTTGGGGAAAAAGCACAGTGTTTACTCCAGTCTGGGACAGTTTTCATCCTGTGTAAAAAGTCATGCCACTAACTTGGGCATAATTTTTTACTCTGAGCTCAAATTTGTCGAGGTTACAACTGGTCCAAAATGCTGCGGCCAGACTGCTAACAAATACAAAAAAGAGAGCATATAACGCCAATTCTGGCCACTCTACACTGGCTACCAGTTAAACAACGAATTGATTTTAAAATGTTATTTGTTTTTAAAGCCTTAAATGGCTTGGCCCCAGAGTACATCAAGGATCTATTGAAAATTCAATCCTCCTCAAGATCGCTAAGATCTAACTTGCAGATTATGCTTACGGTTCTACGTACACGTACACGTCTTAAGTGTAGAGGTGGAAAATGAAGTAAGGCCTACCGAGCCTTAAGACCTAACTGCCTGTCAAGTGATAGACGAAACTGACAATGATTTTTATCTTTTTAAACTGAAATGAAAGGCAATGTGGATAAACATTCACGGCCACGATGTACAAAACACCACACAAAGATACAGAAGAAAATGAATAAAAACATGTTGGATCAATAAACCATAAAAATATATAAAAAATAAATGCAGAAAGGCCACACTGCAGATAGATATGCATTTCGGATGTCGACAAATCAAATTAAATCGGCTAAACTTCCTGTGCAAGCAAGCTTTAACTAATCTACAGCGCAACATCGATGCACCAAAAAACAATCCAAAATTAATTTACAGAATTGAAATAGAACAGAATATATCGTTCTAATCAATAAAAATAATTAAAGAAATTAAATATATTTATAATCAAGTCACAAGTGCAAAATGCCTGAAGTGCAGGGGAACATATATTCAAAACACAAGCCACAAATAGTTAAATTAGAGACCCAGAGTGATCGATACATAAATTAAAGTTAATGAAATTATTAAAATAATGAAAGATTTAATCCCTGCCACCAAGATGCCCTCTGTCGGTCACGGATCTTGAAAGTGAAACTTAAATCTGTCACAAGGGTGGTTGGATTTATTCACACACATTAAAGAATATTTATATTTATAAAATAAAAAAAACTTATTTTTATATTTATAAAAGCTTCTTTCTTTTCACATTTTTATTTACAGCATTATCATAATAACCTATTGGGAGAGAACCGGCACATCTATGTAAATAGATATTCTATGTAAGATATTCTATGTAAGATATTAAGCACCCCCATATCTCCTCTCATAACACCTCTGCGAAGATTAGACTGAGATTGTTAGTTGAATCAGGCTCCTCCTATCGAAGCTTCGAATCTTCGACTATTCAGGGTCACCCCTAGTGAGTTGATACAATAAGTTGCTGTCAATAGAGAGACAGAAATCACTCAGATTTCATCAAGATCTATAATTATGTTCGGAAGATGAACAAAATATTTTATGGGTTTGGAACAACATGAGAGTGAGTAATTAATGACAGAATTTTCCTTTTTGGGTGAACTAACCCTTTAAATAAAAGCCTCTCTGAGACCTGATGCCACCCCCAACTTTGTCTGTCATTGCTCCTCCTGCTACAACAGGAAAAAGAAAGATAGGAAGCCAAAAATAAAGAAACAAAAACTCTCAAACACAAACAAACAAAAAAACTAAAAACAAAAATAAACACAAACAAACACAAATAAATAAATGTCTGACAACGTAGTAAACAACTGTTTAAACTTTCATTCTTCAAGTTTAAATACAACTTTGAACAATACGGTGAATCTTTACTCTACGTGTCCTCTAGAAGAATTGCCTGTGTTTAACATTTTTGAAGTTTCTCGAAGAAACTGACAAGTAGACTGCCGGGAGAAGAAAAGCTTTTGCTTCCAAGTTTATTTTTTGTCGAAAGCACCCAATAAATCTGTCTAGGACTAAGGCAAGTGTTCAGAGATGTAACAACAGCACTATGAAGACTTGAACACAACATCACACACCAGGAGTTGAAAGGCCAAACCCTGCGTGTGGACCTCTCAGCCATAAACCGCATCCTAAACCCCCGACTCAAAAGCCCGCAAGAACATCTGGCCCTGTGGCAGGAAGATGCCGTGATCATCTACTCCAATGTCCATTGGCGAATGAGAACAAGAGAGTTGAATACAGCAAGTGTGTGATTTCCACTTCAACCAAGTGTTTGCCTTGGAATACTGGAAACCACAAAAATCCTAAGCCTTATTATTCTGTGAAGTGTGGATCAAAGTTATAGATCCCTGTTGGAGCCATTAATAATAAAAGAAACGTGATAGGCCAGCACATCCTTTGGAGTTAAACATGGATCTCCTACATGCGGATCTACTGTTTTGTAGTCTCCTACAGAAGCCCTTCGTGATTCATGTTCTCTGATGTGCATGTGTGTCTTGCTGCCATTTTGGGTTTGTGAAGTTTAGGGCCCTAAGAAATCAGTTTTATTTTTTCCCAAATTGTTTTAATTTTTTTTGATTGTTGTTGATTTTTTTCCAGTTTAAATCAAACCAAACCAAACTTTTATGTTGATGGGTTTCTGCATTTATAAGATATGACAGTAATTTTTAATTAAATAAAATGTTGAAATGCTTGTGAAGTGGCTCTCAGAGCAGCTCTGAAGATGAATTCCACGTAGGGCCCTAAAAGTGGCGTGAAGTTTACAAGTTGAGATTGACGAAGCCTTTGAGGTCTCAGTCTGCTAGGAGCCGGTTCTGTCAGGTGGTTGTCACTAAGAGTGGGTGTAAGAGCAGGGCCGGGGGCCTCAGCCCATCAGCTGGCAGACAAAGAGGGCCACTGTCTCTGAAGGGATAGCCTACCCCTACTTGGATTGATGGGGTGGTGTTGAAGGATGGAGATAGCAACCAAACAGACCATCTTTCACAGCCTGACCAGTGCCAGTGGCTTGTTTGGGGGCCGTGGCCCCCGTCAACACCTCTAAGCCCTGGCGTGGACAGTAGGTCTCCCTTAAACTGGCCCGACCATGGCCTTTATAAGACAGACCAGGATAATCCAGCCCCACCCCCACCCCAAAAAAAACTTTCAACAATTGCGCGTGTGTCCGGACTGTAAGGCATCTGTTATATTTGGATGAGAGAGAAAATAGCTATACTTACATTTGAGGAACTGGATGGATCAAATGTGATTATTTTCCAGTGTGTGACAGAGGAGGGTCTCTGGAACACTACCTTATTCTCTTCTCTCACAAAGAAAAAACAACATTCAGTTCCAATAATGGCTGAATCCCAGCCAAACCATATTTGATAGACTTAAAAGCAACTCTTTTAAATGTCTAATTGTGGTATTTAAGAGCCAATGATGAATAAGAGTGTCCAAAATAAAGATAATGAAATGTCTTTTTAAAAAATATAGTTAAATGCATGTTGCCAATTTGTTGGTTTCATATGGATTTGAAAAATGTTTACACAGTTTTCAAGTAAGGTTTCAGTTTGTGGGAGTCAACAGCCTCGTGGGCAGCACTTCGACTCGTAGTGCAGTTGTGTCTCAGTCGATCAGAGTCCCGGCTCATGGTACTTTCTGATCCTGCGTGCCTCTCTCTCCCACATTGCTTTTCTGTTAAAGATCTACTACCCTATATGAAAAATGCCCTATATAAAATGTTACTTTTTGTCAATAATTTGAAACTTTTCAATATATGTGACCCATGCAGGTAAAATGAGTCAGAATGTGCATGGAATTTCGGGCCACAGGAAAAACAAGTGAAAAATGTAAATTTTGGTCAAAATAGAGGTTCTCACAAAAATTAGTTCATTAAGCCCTCGTCTAGTGATCTCAATGCTCCAAATGGCAATTAAACATCTAAAAGTATCGTTATTTGTACGTTTTCAGAGAGTACCACCACTCCTTTGACCATGAAAAATGCTGTTTTCTCTGCTCGCTTCTTGACTACTGGAGCTTCCCTCAACATAAGTTTGGTATTGTTGTAAAACTTTGCGAACAATCATAGCGAATTCTCAATGGCCTAAGTCAAAACCAAAGAAATTTGATTTTCAAACTCATGCTGATGTAAACAAAATGATTTTACTCGCGCTGACTGACCGATCTGAAGCGCGTGCACAAAGATGCTCAGACAACGTGCGATCCCGATATACACAAAACGACAGTATTTTATTTTTTTTTTTTAAATGTCTTGGTGAGTATTTACACAAACATTATCTGTTATGTCTTAAGTGAACATTTGGTTAACTGTTGGGGAAAAACACCTGATGTTTAACATTATATTAGATCCGTTTGGTACAGTAGGTCTTAATATAGGCCTATAGGCTGTCTGTTTCAATAATGTTAATTAAACAATTGTGGAACTAAATATTTTCTCAAAATTGACTTTGCTGACTCTATCGACTTCAAACAGGTGTAACTCTGTCATTTTTTTGTCGGATTCCAAAAAATAAAACATCACTTGAAGGCTTTTGAATAGAGAATGTGAGAATAACAAATAACAACAATTTGCTCATTGTGACTCATTTTGCCAGCACGGGTCACATATATACAACTGCCGTTCAAAAGTTTGGGATCGGTAAGATTTTTAATGTTTTTAAAAGAAGTCTGTTCTGCACACCAAGGCTACATTTATTTGATTCCAAACTTGTAAGTGTAAAAGTTTCAATTTAATGCTCATTTAATTACTCAAAAATGAAGTTTTAACATTATTTTATTTTTTCCACCGTAACTTTTGTAACTTTGATTTTGTAACTATTTTATATTGTATTCCTTTAATGAGGCTTTTTTCTAATTTATCCATACAGTCTATACATATGTATAGTAGTCAACGTTTGAAGTGGATCAAAAAAGTTAGACAAATTTGTCCTAAGAACTAAGTTGTCCTAAGAAGAAGGTTTCAGGACAACTTTGATGAAAAGTTTTGATCCACTTCAAATGTTGACTACTGTTCATTATTTTTTTAATGCATTCCTAAACAAATAAAGAAATAAATGGATCGGGACAAACAAAATGAGCATCATGCCATTGGCCCTTGAACTAAAAAAGAGATTAGTACTGTAATCGTTGTGTAACACACTTTTTCACTGTTCGCTTTGTTCTGGTTTATTTCACACTACCAACCAAATATAAAAAGCATGGAAAGATGAGGTAGAAGATAAATTGCTCATTGTTTCAGAAGCATTTGGCAAATAGGTCAGGGAACAGAGACACCACATTCCCCCCCCAGGGAAACTCAAAAAGCAGAGCACATAAAGTCCCCCTTTTCCATCTTCCAGCTTTCAGAAACAAGTTTCCCTTTCATAGGAATTTATCTGCAATGCAAAGTAAAGAAATGAACACCACAGTGTCAAACATAAGAAAATATGTCATGAATTATATGATGGTAGATAGATATTATGTAGGACAAAATTGTAGGTCTGTATAATTATGATTTTAAATGATCTCTGGATGATTGACGTCAACGTCATGAGGTTTTGATAAAAGCTTTGAGAAAGTCTGAGAAGCTCTGGTTTGTGGACAGGAAATGAACCCTGAGGTTGCGTACAGTCTTAAATGACTTTTCTGGTGAACATTACCCATTTTGTGCTTTAATTTGAGCCCTGAGGCTACCATAATGCTAACCTTTACCCTACAATCCTAAGCAGCCGATCATCTCATTAACCTTCATTTACCAGTGGAAATATGACGCAGGAGTCACAGACAGCCAAGACATTTGCTCCTGATAAAAAAACTGTCAATAAGCAGTGATATCCTCCAGACCAAAGCGCATGTAGAACAAAACACTATAGATCAACTGCCATTTAAATCCCTGTCGGCTTCAAAGATCTCAGAGTATTAAAGGTGAAGTCATTTCTCAATGTAAGAAAACCTGTACAGACAACCATAAATCAGTAAAGTAGATTGATTTCCATGATTAGTGTATGCTCATATAGCGCTTTCAAAATATTGTTTTTGTTTGTTTGAGCAGCCCAAAAATGTCAACTTCTGGCTAAATCAATGGTATTTTTTTAAGTGACATGTGAAGGCCAAGTATGGTAACCTATACTCGGAATTTGTCCTCTGCATTTAACCCATCCAGTTAGTGCACACACATTAGGAGTAGTGAGTAGTGAACACACACACACACTGCAAACTGTGGATGCACACACCCGGAGCAATGGGCAGCCATTTTTCGAGGTTAAGTGCCTTGCTCAAGGGCATCTCAGTCATTTCCTGCTGGTATTGAAACTCAAACCCGCAACCTTCGGGTTAACAGTCTGACTCTCCAACCATTAGGCCATAACTGCGTCATGAGTGATAAATTGAACTACCTAACAATAATTTATAATAAATAAATAATTTGACAAAATTATAGCTTTATTTAAAACAATGTGCAAAAAATTCTTTACACAAGTGGTATTTACTTTGACTTTTTTTCATATTCTTCACACAGGTCTCATATTTCACAGTTTTAGAAAAAAACCAAAAGTCTGGAATCAGGGTAAAAACAAAATCAGCAGATCATAAAACTCACGGTTTGGATCATATTAGATTGGATCTTTTTCAGATCAGCAAAAAAGAATACCATGATACCACAGCAAAAACTACTAGCCTAACTAATAAAGTTCAAACATTATTAGTAGTATTCTGGTACACTGTAAACCCTAATGCTCAAAATACTTAATTGGTTTGAGTAGGACAAACTGAACAAATTAGTTCAGTTAAATTAACTGCTATGAGTATTTAGAACTTTCTTTTTCTTTTGAGTTCAAAGCACTGACATATTTCAAGTAAACTGAACTGTTTCATTGTATGTTGTATGAACTCATTTCTTTTAATTTAGACTAACTTAAGTGAAACTGGACTGGGACTTCTATTTCCCAGCATGCTTTGCCCATGACACTCAAAATGGAGAGTAAATGCTAAAATTAAATGTTATATAATGTTTTGGTTTTTTTGCGCAAGCTTAATGGTAAGGGAGATTTAGTATTGATTAATGTTTTGTTAGGCTAATTTAGAAGAGTTTCAGTCAATGTGGGTTTTTGGAGAGTTTATTATTTAGGAGAGTGACAATTAGCACATAATGCTTGTTTTGAGAGCAGGTACGTTACGTTTTAAGTTGCTGTACTCATTCAGTAAGTGCTATACGAAGCTACAGTATTGTTAACATGTTACCAAATTAGCAAGTTGGCATTTTCAGTATTTTCTCAGGGTTTACAGTGATGTAAATAACTCATTTGATTTGCAAGAACTCAAATAAAAAAGTTAATCAACTAAATATTTTATGTTAGTTGCTATCAAAATGTATGAGTCAGCTAACTCAGTATTTCAAGTTAGGAGAAATTAACATGCATGAGTACTACAAACTCAAAACTTTTAAAATTAAAAAATTTGATGTAACTGATTATCTAATTTTTTTTTAGCTAACCCAACTTATTCAGGTTTACAGTGTACAGAAATGTAAGTGCAAAATAACACTATAGTGTTCACTGTATAAATTAAATATATCTTTGTGATGGATCCGAAATGGTCAATATTCATATTCATGCATTTTTATTAATATTTATTTTAATCATTTATGGCTTATGATTTATCAGTTTTACTTTTGCTTTCATATATTTATGTACTCATACTTTATAAATTAATTATTATCATATTTTCAAGTATTCACTGGTGATTGTACCCATATGGTTATTTTTATTTTATATTTAAGAGTATGATTGCTATGTTCAATTGTTCTTCAAGTGTTCCGGTGTGACAGGTCACGCTGACACGTTTGTGGTTGGACATTGGAGGCCTGCAAAATTAACCATTTGAATTTGAATCTGATCAAAATATGTCTGTTATTTTTCCTGACATTTAAAAGGGTAAAATTTGCAAAATTCCCCAAATCCTCATATCTATTTTTTTGACACTGGACCAGTCTATGACAAATGGGTAAAACCATTCAACCTTTTCTTTTAATATAAAAACATCCGTTTGTGTGGGATGTAAATTTCCCTATATGCTCATGGTATAAAGCTGACCAAGTCATTGATAATTATTGATAATTGGCTTCTAATTCTTGTCTCTTATCTGCAAATGTCTTAATTTTTGCTCTTTTTGATCTTCATCTATTAGATACAATACTCTAAATTTTACAATACTCTAAATTGTATTATTAACTAGTGACTGCTTCTTTATAGTTGTTATTTTACCTTTTGGTTTTATTAAGTATTTTCATTATTGATTAAAGTTTGCGTATGAGGCTAAATTTAATTGTAATGAATAAATAATTTTCCATCAACTTTATCATCTGCCTGGATCTCATTATCACAAGTTTCTGCATCAGTTTGTTAAAGCTTTTATTGTTTTATTCAATGACAGCAGCAGGTATTTATATGACCGAATGCACGGATCCAATATACTGATGCACATCGATTTTTTTCTCAACTGTTTATGTTCACTTTAGACATAACCATCTGTGTTTACTAGAATACTTGCAGAGATGACAATTTGTGTCTGTCCATTCAAGTGCAAGGAGATGCAAAAGAGGAATCAATTCACTCAACAGCACATGTGCTCTTTCGCCTCTTCTTGAGTCTGAATGGTTAAAAATAGCTTGAATGTGTAAATTGGTCAGACAAAAAAAAAAAAAAGGAGGAAACGAAAGATTCTTAGTGCATTCCAGTGAATTATTCATATGATATATCATAAATTAATTATTAGACCACAAATGCACAGTATATATTGTCTTTTTTCATACTGCTACAGCGGAACACAAAGAGAACAAAAATTATAATCCGGAGGAAAAGAATGTAGTGACTGAAAAGAGCTCTTGCCATAGATATTTTTGTAATACTGCATCAAAATAAATTACAAAGCATTACATTAATCTCCTGACATCTGAAATGGAACAGAAATTTTACAGCTCAAACTAACTAAGATAAGGATTAATTGTAGTGCAACCTTATGATTTGACAGTCTTTTTGAGTGGAACGTCCCCAAACCATAAGTGTCTCTCATAATCTAAAACACAGTAGGCTCGTTAGGAAAAAGGTGGATACAATATTTTAAAAGTATATATTATTATAATATATATTTTATTTTACAAACACATATACATATATATATATATATATATATATATATATATATATATATATATATATATATATATACATATATATATATATATATATATATATAGATATATATAGTAACGATTCGGGACTCATGGTAAGATCCATATGCAAGCTTTATTAAATGTGAGCGTGGTCGTACATGCAGGGGTCAGATTACAGCAAACAGGTACAGCAAGGAACAGGCGGAATCGTAGTCAGGGTACAGGCAGTAGGTCGAGGCAGGCAGATATCACTCACAGAACAGCAGACAAGGCAAAGGTCAGGACAGGCGGCACAGGATCGTAGACGGGAAACAGACAGGCAGACAAGATAAACGCTTGGAATTGTACACAGAGGCAACAAGACTTCGCCGTGAGGTGGTGTGTGTATGAGTCTTTTATAGTCCAGGTAATGTGTGGCAGCTGGGTGTGGTGATTAGTGTGGAGTGATTGTGAAGTGAGTGCAGGTGATAAGCAATGGAGGATCATGGGAAATGTAGTCCGAGATGTGACAGGAACAGACGTGATCGTGACTATATATATATATATATATATATATATATATATATATATATATATACACACACACACACACACACACACACACACACACACAGGTGCTGGTCATATAATTAGAATATCATCAAAAAGTTGATTTATTTTACTAATTCCATTCAAAAAGTGAAACTTGTTTATTATTAGGGGTGACCCCGAATAGTTGACGATTCGAATCTTCAATAGGAGGAGCCTGATTCGAATCTTCAATAGGAGGAGCCTGATTCGACTACCAATCTCCCAGTCGAATCGTCGCAGAGGTGTTATGAGAGAGATATGGGGGCGCTCAATATCTGATTTTACATAGACATACCGGTTCTTTCCCAATAGGTTAATATACAGCCTATTATGTTAATACGATAAATAAAAATGTGAAAAGAAAGAAGCTTTTTATTAAATATTTTTAATGTGCGTGAATAAATCCAACCACCTCTGTGACCGATTTAAGTTTCACTTCCATGATCCGTGACCGGAAGATGAGCATCTTTACAGCAGGGATTAATTCTTCAACAACTTCTGGGATAAAGTGTACAATTGGATGCACTTTGAAATGGTAAAAGATGATCAAAAAAACATATGATGCAAGTTGTGCCAACAACTCATGTCCTATACAACTCAACGACAAACATTGTGCCGCGCTTCTGCCGGCCAACGAGCTGACTATAGCGCGCTATTTGAAAAGACTCAAACGGACACAGGCAGATCTCGTGAAAGACTGGATTTTTTTCTCTCAATCAGGTAGGGTAGCTACAAATGATTTCAAACTATTTTAGACGGATGTAATTTGATTTTTGAATGTTTAGCTAAAAAGACTGCCTCTGTCTCTGCCTTTGTCTCTGCAGTTAAAAAGACAAAGTTGACAATTCTGGCTATACTTTCGTTATTTTAATAATTTCTTTAATTTTAATTTATTTATTGATCACTCTGGGTTATCAAATTTAATTATTTGTGGCTTGTGTTTATATGTTCCCCTGCACTTCAGGCATTTTGCAGTTTGACTCGATCATATTTCTGTTCTAATTAAATTCTGTAAATTAATGTTTGATAAAAAAAAAAAAGATAATTTTTTTATTAAATGAATTTAATTTTTTGGTGCATCAATGTTGCGCTGTAGAGTTAAAGCTTGCTTGCACAGACAGTTTAGCCGATGTAATTTGATTTGCCGACATATGAAATGTATATCTGCAGTGTGGCTTTTCTGCAGTTATTTTTATATATATTTTAAGGTTTATTGATCCAAAATGTTTTTATTAGTTTTCTTCTATAGCTTTGAGAGTGTTCTGTACATCGTGGCTGTGAATGTTTATCCAGATTGCCTTTCATTTGTTTAAAAAAGATAAAATCATTGTCAGTTTCGTCTATCACTTGACAGGCAGTTTTGTCAGTTTATTAGAAAGACGTTTCTCTGTGCTATGTGTGAAAGAAAATAAAAGTTGTCTTAAGCCGCGCCCGCGGGTAGGCTATAGGCCTTAGGCCTACTTCATTTTCCATGTCCCGCTCCATCTCGTGCACAGTTCAGCACGCGGCCCTTTCAAAGTCCGTGCGCACTCTCTAGTGGACTGCTGTTTTTCAACCTCAAATCCCCCCCAACCCGTGGTTCTCTGATGAAAGGAAATTTTGCATTTCCTTTGGAAATCAGGGTCCCAGAGGAAGAGAGGAGAAACACACAATCCATGCTTGAGGTCCAGTGTAAAGTTTCCACAGTCAGTGATGGTTTGGGGTGCCATGTCATCTGCTGGTGTTGGTCCAATGTGTTTTCTGAGGTCCAAGGTCAACGCAGCCATATACCAGGAAGTTTTAGAGCACTTCATGCTTCCTGCTGCTGACCAACATTATGGAGATGCAGATTTCATTTTCCAACAGGACTTGGCTCCTGCACACAGTGCCAAAGCTACCAGTACCTGGTTTAAGGACCATGGTATCCCTGTTCTTAATTGGCCAGCAAACTCGCCTGACCTTAACCCCATAGAAAATCTATGGGGTACTGTGAAGAGGAAGATGCGATATGCCAAACCCAACAATGGCGAAGAGCTGAAGGCCACTATCAGAGCAACCTGGGCTCTCATAACACCTGAACAGTGCCACAGACTGATCGACTCCATGTCACGCCTCATTGATGCAGTAATTCAGGCAAAAGGAGCCCCAACTAAGTATTGAGTGCTGTACATGCTCATACTTTTCATGTTCATACTTTTCAGTTGGCCAAGATTTCTAAAAATCCTTTATTTGTATTGGTCTTAAGTAATATTCTAATTTTCTGAGATACTGAATTTGGGATTTTCCTTAGTTGTCATTTATAATAAGTCTGTGTGTAATGAATGAATATAATATACAAGTTTCACTTTTTGAATGGAATTAGTGAAATAACTAAACTTTTTGATGATATTCTAATTATATGACCAGCACCTGTATATATTTTAACTGTCCTATTATTACTGTGAAGCTGCTTTAAAACAATCTGTATTGTGAAAAGCGCTCTATAAATGAAGATGACTTGACTTGTAGTTCAATGCAGGAATCAGGTGTGACATGGCTCTAGTAGTGGCTCTGAATGATTCATTTACAGAATTAAATGATTTATTCTTTCATGGGTCTGATTCAAACCACTAACAAACAGGCCAGATTGAGAACTTAAAAAGAACAATTTATTCATTTGTTAGTAAATTAGCCATGATTGATAGATTTTATTCAAAATTGTTATTCTTGGTCGCATTTTACTCACTGTGTGGAGTCCGGAAGAAGCAGGATAAGTGTTTCAGCCAATATTACTACTATTATTACTATTGTGGTTAATTTGAACAAACTCTTATCTCTAAATATCAAACTTCGCTGTCTAACTCATCCTAAATCATTTGTGCTATGAAGATGAATACCACCTCAAATCATGTCGCTTCATAAGTTTACAACAGAACGATTCATTCACTGAGTATGTCTGATTCAAATCACTAAGGCACAGGTCAGATCGAGGCCAGAATCTTTTTAACTGGCTTCTTAAAAAGAACCGTTCATAACAGTAATTTGTTTGCAAACTGGCAATGGTAGACAGATTTTATTCAGATTTATTTGTCCAACTCATCCTAAAACATTTGCGCTAGGAACATGAATACCACCTCAAAATCATGTGGCTTAGAAAAGCTGCAGGTCAGGATCAGATCCTTTATTTAAAAAGACGCGTCTATGCGAACATGCATATTGCAAGTCAGTTCTGATCTAGTATTGGATGTGATCTAGCCTGCTCTGGTCTCGACTGTGGTGGCGGGGGCTCTTTCCCCCCAGAACTGTTCTTCTCAAAGTAATGAAGTCAAAGTGTTCAAAGAGTGTGTGACAGCTAAAAGATTGCTCTGTCCCGTCCAAATCTCCCATGGCTCTTAACCGAACACAGAGCTGCTTTGCGGATGGGAGCACTGTAAAATGTATCCATTTGAAGAAGGCTGTTGTCCAAATGTCCACGTGTATAAAAGAAAAACACAATCATTATTACTCTCACATTTCCATATGCAACTGGCCGGGCCGTGACCGTTCAGCTGACGATTGGTCCCATAAATCTTTGACAAGAATGGGACCGAAAGCAGTTTACTACTTTATGGCCTTATTTTTCCATTCCAAAATCCTCAGGCGAAATGCAAACATCGCAACTGATGAAACACTCAAATTTGGGTACTTAATATCCCCTGTTTCTGTTCTGAAGGACAGAAATACCTTTCCATTGATCAAATGTGAAATAAATGAAAAGCATGAGCCAAAGGAAACCACCAGACTGATGCAGAGCTGCTGTTAGGGGTCACGCTATTGGACTAGACAAGATCTTAAAGACCTGGAATAAGATGTTGGATTGAGTTGAGCCGATTTATTAGAGCAGGCAAGGACAGGTCTAAAGCTGCAGTGCCGAAGGAGCAAAAGTGTTGTTTTGTGACTCCAGCCTAGTTGATGGAAGTTGAAGCAGGTAGGAACTTGTTTTGAGGAGATAAGAATCAAACTCTCACCCAATAACAGCCAAGAGCAGCATCTGAAGCAGGACTGAAGACCTTCAGATGAGCATCCAAGCTCTCACACAAAAGATAAAAAGTTGTAAAAAGCATGCTATTATGTCATTCAAATAGGGCATTAGTAAACTATACTAGAATTTCTGTCAGACATCAAACATTTCTACCAAAACATTAAACTGCATACCTGGTGTGAGTGCAAGTACACTCTCGTGTAGTACAAAGTCATTAAAAAATAAAAAAAATCATTCTTTAATTTTATGCAAAATGCAGTTTTATATTATGTCACATTCATCAGAGACTGCTGACTCCACCTATTGCGCTTAAACATTTTAAATGTCAAAAAAATAATAATACTAATAGTAATTAGTAATAATGTAATAGTTAGTATTACACAAGGGCTGAACGTCTGGACGTGCACAGCTGAATAATCAGACTAGGCAAGCAAGCAAGGAAAACAGCGAAAAATGGCAGATGGAACAATAATAACTGACATGATCCATGATAACATGATATTTTTAGTGATATTTGTAAACTGTCCTTCTAAATGTTTCGTTAACATGTTGCTAATGTACTGTTAAATGTGGTTAAAGTTACCATCGTTTCTTACTGTATTCACGGAGCTGTCGTTATTTTCATTATTAAACACTTGAAGTCTGTATAATGCATAAACACAACTTCATTCTTTATAAATCTCTCCAACAGTGTAGTGTTAGCCAGTTAGCCACAGAGCATAGCCTCAAACTCATTCAATATCAAATGTAAACACCCAAATAAATACAATACTCACATAATCCGACGCATGCATTCAGTATGCATGACGAACACTTTGTAAAGATCCATTTTGAGGGTTATATTAGCTGTGTAAACTTTGTTCATGCACTGTTTAAGGCAAGTGCGAGCTCTGGGGGCGGAGAGCGTGCGATTTAAAGGGGCCACAACCTGAAATCGGCTCGTTTCTAATTATGCCCCAAAATAGGCAGTTAAAAAAAATAAATTTTAAAAAAATCTATGGGGTATTTTGAGCTGGAACTTCACAGACACATTCAGGGGACACCTTAGTCTTATATTACATCTTTTTTTTAAAAAATTCTAGGGCACCTTTAAACAAACATTGTATTAACGTTACTAAAAAAAAAACATTCTTCCAATAACGTTAATAGAATGTTCGTTCAAAGTTATCTGGTCTTAAATAATGTTCTCAAAACATTAGAATAAAAATGTTATACACAGTTCGTAAAGCTTTTTTCTGAAATGTTTTTGTTTGGACGTTCATCTAACATTTTTTTTTTTAAATGTTACTTGTTTCAGAACATTCAGAGAACATTCAAAAGTAATTTTCCTATAATGTTTGGAAAATTATAAAATGGAATAGTTTCTTAACGTTCGCATAACCAAGATTTTTTTTTTTTTAAACTGGACATTTTTGAATGGATAGTTCACCCAATACTGAAAATTCTGTCATCATTTACTCACTCTAATGTTGTTCCAAACATGTATGAGTTTCTTTCTTCTGTTGAACACAAAAGAAAATATTTTAAAGAATGTCGGTAACTAGACAGTTGACTGAAGCCACTGATTTTATAGTTGTTTTTTTTTTTTTTTTCTACTATGGAAGTCAATGGCTACTGCGTCAACTGTCTGGTTACCAACATTCTTTAAAATATCATCTTTTGTGTTCAACAGAAGAAAGAAACTCATACAGGTTTGGAACAACTTGAGGGTGTGAGATCATAAAATCTTCATGTTTGGGTTAACTATCCCTTTAATGAATCAGAACGTTAGCAAAACCTTCTTAGAACATATTTTTGTTAGTTGAAGAGCAGACTTTTTGACATGCAAAAAAAAAGTTTTACAATCAAAACCCTGCAAAATGATGATGTACCTGCAAAATAAAAAAAAAAAGAAGAAAACCTTTTAGATGCTGAAAAGAAATTCCTCCATACTGCCAAAGATACCTTCTTTTGGCCAAATTCTAAAGCATCCCTCATTGAAAAGGCCATGTATTTCGTGAAGCACTGTGAAAAACACAAGATGGCGGACAAAATGGCAAATAAAAATATAATTCAATACCAAAAATTTGTCATACAGAGTTTAAGAGTTTCAAAATCAATTAGGGTTTAATTTCTGTTACAAAGTTACCTACAAAGTTTTCCATATATCTTTTTAACAGTCTTGTTTCTACAACAAGTAAAAGTGCTAACATTAATGTCAATCATCCATATGATAGTATGAGATGGCAGGAAACTAATAAAGCTTAAACATGACACCCACAGTTGCCTTTGAACATTGAAACTAAAGACATGTGAGAGCTTTCAAACATCTCTGTCACACACATATTCCACTTTAAAGGTAATATGAGAGAAATCTTATATAGGGAGAGAAACTAAGAGTAAATGAAAAAAGAACAGCAGCAAGATGAAAATTTAATTTAAAAAAAAAAAAAAAAAAAAAAAAAAACATTTACTAATCAAACTTGACAACATGTATATTTTTGTCCAAGTGCATTATTTCCTTTTAAAACAATTTGATAAATTAATGACATATATCACTTTATTCTATAAAACCTATTCAGTTTGAATTCATTTTTAGTACATCTAAATAATACATATTATTTTATATTATTTTGATATCTTAAACCCCGAAAAATATGATGATGCAACTGTCCGAACAACTGAACTGACTAAGAGAACTATTTAAAGTGGTACTGTACTAAATACTGTAGCATCATTTTAGCATCATTTGAAACCTTTCATATAAAGTTGAGATAATTGAAAAACTTTTGTCCAGCAATTATATTCTCAAATGTCAGGGTGGCACAACTGCAAACATGGCTCTTTTACTATGAATTGACAAGGTAATAACAGTAAACATGATAATGCATCATCCAGAGGAGCCCAACTGATCATTGTGGCAGAGAGAAAATTTTTGTAGATCTCTTAAATACTGGTAAAATCTGCTAATTCAAGTATGGGTAGGTTGGTACACTTTCCATGTCAGGTGGTACAACTACAGTATATACTATTTGGTTGTACAAAAAGTTGTTATTTTTGTTTTGTTTTTGTGAAAAAAGTATTCTTATAGCTTCATAACATTAAGGTTGAACCACTGCAGTCATGTTGACTAATTTAACTATGTCTTTAGTACTTTTCTGGACCTTGAATGACAGTAATTACTAGGGCTGAACGATTTTGGAATAATCTAATTGCGATTATTTTTACCAATATTGCGATTGCGATTTAATATGCGATTATTTTTTAAGCTCTTTATCTTCTGTTATTATTCAACAAGCTATAAATCATTGTAGTGGTGGGAATCTATAGGCACCTCACGATTCAATATGATGATGGGAGTCGCCGTCCAATTGCAAAACAATTATTGCTCTTTTTTCTTATTGACTAGTCTTATTAATAAAACTTTTTTATTATTTAATTACATGTGTAAATATAAGTTTTTTTAAATAATTATACATTAAATTTAATTTAATTTAATTAAAACAATTGCATGTTAATAATTTTAAATAAACTTGAGACAAACAATGGCAATAACATATTTTAAGATGACAATGCAAGTTGCTTTCAGTTAAGACAGCTCAAACATTTATTTTAGTCTAGGACTAGCTTAAGCCTTTTCTGTGAAACCGGAGAAAAAGCTAGCAAATAATAAAGAGGGGGGAAAAAAAACATTACAAGCAATAAACTTGTTAAAATTTAAAATCAGGTTAAAAACCTTTCTTTTTAATTTGGCTTTTAATTGAATTGCATGTATTTTTTTGTTTTGTTTTTTGTTTTTTTGGTTCATCCTTTTGTTATGTTATTTGTATTTTGTTATTTGTATTGTTTGCATGGTCTTTTGGTTTTTACTTGAATTATGATGTGATTTGATCTTGAATTATGATATGCTTTATTATTTTGTTTTTATTGTGTGTTTGATCTTGTTCAGCACTTTGGTAGGTTCTACCTTGTTTAAAGCACTTTATAAATAAAGTAACTTGAACTTGAACTTAAACAGTGCTTTCAGTATTTAAGAGCATCTGAAGATTTTCCTTTCAAAAGCTATGAGTGATTTTTCTCTTTCTCAGCTTTTCTGTTGTTGATTATTATTGTCACGATCCCTGTGTTGTCTTGTGTTTTATAGGACTTTTATGTTGAAGTGTAATCTTGGTTTTCTTTGTTTCAATCTTTATTTCCTGTGTTTTTTGGGTCCTGTTTTGCCTTGTACCTTGTGTGTCGTTATAGTTACCCTCATTAGTTACTATGACATCACATCACCAACACCTATCAGCCCATTGTTTACGTGTCTATTTAAACCTTTATGCTTCAGTTGTTGTTTGTTGGTCGTTGCGCTTGTGAGTGTGATCTTGCTGTTGCTCTCGTCTGCTGTCTGTGGATTACTCCTGTTTATGGATTACCTTTTTGTTATTAAACGTTGGTGCTTGCATTTGGATTCTCACTCTGTCTCATGCCTGCGCAATCGTAACAATTATGATGACATCATAAGGGCAGGAAATCTAATAAGCTGCATTCACAAAAATGCACAGATCTCTTTTGAAATATAAGATGTGGTTTGTCTTGATCTAAAGTATGATTGATAAACCTGGCTAAACCTGTGGTTTGTCCCCTTAAGACATAAATGACTGTGTTTACATTAATTTTGTGTCATAAAAGCATTTTGAGATGCAAGAATATTTAACCACTTAAAAGGAGTCTCGCACAGCCGCATGACCGAGGACTCTTAACAAAGCGCGTCAAGAATTTGAAATTGGCGAGACGACACACTGCAAGTGTCAGCAAAGCACGCGTTCCTCACAGCGCATCCTGTGCAATGAAGCACGTGAATGTCCTTGTAATTCGCTTCAACCTTTCCGACCTTCATTAAAGATAATTTTGTGGATGGTCGAGTGGTGTGTGCGTGTGTGTGTGTGTGTGAGGAATTGGAAGCAAGCAGAATAAGTTTCTAAAGCACACACAGCGCCATCACACATCTGTGGTTATAAACTAAACTCAGAATCGAGAATCATTAGAGAGAGAATCTTTTCTCCCATCTCTATTGTATAGTATGAACAATACAGTATTATATAGGTTAAACATAAATGCGTAGCTTCCTCTGCTTATCTCGCGTGTCATGTGACGAGCGTGTAATCGCAGCCTTTGCAGTTAAAAAAAAAAACGTGATGTGTCATATTGCGATATTATCGCAAATGCGATTAATCATTCAGCCTTAGTAATTACGTTGCTTTCTATTGGGGAAAAAACTTGGATTTCATCAAAAATATCTTAATTTGTGTTCTGAAGATGAACGAAGGTCTTGTGAATTTGGAACGACATGAGGGTGAGTACTTAATTACAGAAATTTCAATTTTGGGTGAATTAACCCTTTAACAACAAACTTGTATAAACATTGTTCATGATATTAAAAATATGCATTACATCTGATTTGAAGTTGTCAATGCCCCAGATTAAAAAAAAAAAATGCAGGCTACCAGTCTGGCATGGCATACTAAAAAAAAACACCTATGACTCTGACACAAGTGGATTACAAAGTTCTTATTTTGCAAACAGATATAGAAAATTATAACATTTTCTTGGAAAAAAAACTGATTCATAAAGAGTCTGTATGGAATTGCCAATGTTTTTACACTTTAATAAAATATTGTCGGGAACCACCACTCACTGTTAACTGTACATGCCATTTTAAGCAGAAATAAGTTGCTGGGCACATAATTAGTGCTTCTGTGACTTGAAAAGTGTCACCTCTGGTGTACAATGAAATGGCAAGTCATAGACTACAGTAGGATGATACAGAGTGTATTGTTTATTTTTATATGTAATCAAATGAATTGAAGTTATTTTGAGATCGCTCGATTGCTCCTGTCTGCCTCTCTGCCTCGCTGCTCTGTGTTTTCTATCTCCGTATAGCTTTGTTTTCTCTTACTTTTATTGAATCTCGTACTTTTTGTTGCTTATATTATCATTACTTTATATATATACTATTGCCCACCACATTAATCTGACGTCGCCAGCTTGTAATCTTTGAATCTAAATCGCTGTTACAACGCATTAGCATCTCACTAGCTTGTTTAACTTGTCATCAGTCTCGCGCGCTCCTCTTCCAACGCGTTCATCAAACAGCTGTGGCAACTCGGATCAGTCTACAAACACGGTGAGTTATGTCATCCTTTCCCAGTGTTATATCGTGTTCCATCTGTCACATGTTTAGCATAGCCCTCTCTGTCAGCGATGAGGGATTTACATGTCATAAATGTAGGGAAATAGTCAGGCTGACAGAGAGAATCTCAGAATTAGAGACACGCATCCAAACTTTAATCAAGGATAGTAAGAATGCAGGGGCTTCAGATACTGTTGTGGATGCGACTAGCTTAGTGAACTCTGTACATTGTTCGGTTCCGGCTGTAGAGCCCGCGCAGCAGGGCACTTGGGTAACGGTGAGGCGGCCTAGCCGCGGAAAACACCACTCTTCCGTTCCATTAAGAACATCAAACAGGTTCTCCCCACTCAGTGACGCACCCACTGAGAATCCTGTTGAAAGTGCCCTAGTAATTGGCGATTCTATTACACGGAACGTGAAAATAGAGACACCAGCCACCATAGTCACATGTTTGCCGGGAGCCAGAGCACCTGACATCAAAGCAAATTTAAAAGTGCTGGCTAATACTAATCGTAAATACTCTAAAATTATTATTCACGTCAGCACAAATGATGTTCGACTTCGCCAGTCGGAGATCACTAAAATTGACATTAAAGAGGTGTACTCGCAAGTACAATGTCAGGAGAAGTAATTTGCTCTGGTCCCCTTCCTGTTCGTCGGAGTGATGAGATAGTTAGCAGATTATCATCACTCAATGGCTGGCTGTCTAAGTGGTGTCCGCAGAATAATATAGGTTTCATAGATAATTGGAAAAGTTTTTGGGGCAGACCTGACCTGTTGAAAAGAGATGGTATTCATCCCTCCCGGGATGGTGCTGCTCTTCTCTCTAGTAATATGGCACATAGTCTTAGAGCTGAAACATGACAAACTACGGCCCAGGTCAGGAAGCAGACAGACTGGCTAAACCGACCGTCTGCTAGCTGCCTCAAATTACAGAAGTCAGATAAATCCCAACACATAGAAACTCTCACACCTAGATATTATCACATAGAGACTGTGTCTGTACCCCGAATTAATAAAAACAAAAAACTTCCAAACCCATTTAATGGAAAAAAATTTAACTGATGTTCAACAAATAAAAAATCGAGATAATAATGATAAACAAATGATAAAGCTTGGATTGTTAAATATTAGATCACTTTCTTCAAAAGCACTTATTGTAAATGATATTATCACAGACAATAATCTAGATGTGCTGTGTTTGACAGAAACCTGGCTAAAACCGGACGATTACATTACTTTAAATGAGTCTAGCCCTCAAGGTTATGATTATCGACACAATCCTCGACAGAAAAGCAAAGGGGGAGGTGTTGCTGTAATTTATAGTAATATTTACAGTATTAGTCAAAAGTCTTTCAAATATAATTCCTTCGAAGTGATGGTGCTTTACGTAACATTATGTAAGTTGACATTTGTGTTGGCTACTGTATACAGGCCACCAGGACACCATACAGACTTTATTAAAGAATTTGCTGATTTTCTATCAGAGTTAGTACTAGCTGCAGATAAAGTTCTTGTTTTTGGTGATTTTAATATCCATGTAGATAATAAAAAAGACTCATTGGGATCTAATATTGTCACATGGAATCGATATTGACGCCGTTGAAATTCTGCAGCAGAGTGACGACATCTCAGATCATTATCTAGTCTCGTGTATACTACATTTAGTTAAAGAGGCTAAACTGCCTCCCTGCCATAAATATGGTAGAACCATCACTTCTACCACTAAAGATCGCTTTATAAATAACCTTCCTGATTAGTTTCATCGCCTTAGCATACCAAACAGCTTAGAAGACCTCGATGTTGCAGCAGAAACTATTGCCTCTGTCTTTTTCAGCACATTAGATTCAGTCGCTCCTTGGGTTTAAAACAGATTAAGGAATTTAATCCAATGCCATGGTACAGTGAGCATACTCAGGCCCTAAAAACTGCAGCCAGAAAAATGGAGCGTAGCTGGAAGAAAACAAAACTAGAAGTATTTCGCATTTCGTGGAGAGAGAAAATGATTGAGTACAGAAAGGCCTTAAAAACTGCTAGATCTGCCTATTTTTCAAAACTCTTAGAAGAAAATAAACACAACCCTAGGTATTTATTTGATACAGTGGCTAAATTAACAAGAAATAAAGCTTCAACTTCTGATGTTCCCAAAGAGCACAGCAGTAACGACTTTATGAACTTCTTTACTTGCAAGATTGATAATATTAGAGAGAAAATTATAACCATGCAACCATTTACTACAGTATCGTGTCAGACATTGCATTGTAGTGTCCATGAGGGAAAATTCATTTCATTTACTGCTTTAGGAGAGGAAGAATTGTCTAAACTTGTTAAATCATCAAAATCAACAACATGTATGTTAGACCCTATACCAACTAAGCTATTGAAAGAGATGCTTCCAGAAGTCATAGATCCCCTTCTTAATATTGTTAATTCATCTTTGTCATAAGGGTTCTTATTAAACCTCTTATTAAAAAACCACAACTAGATCCTAAAGAATTAGTCAATTACAGGCCGATCTCAAATCTTACTTTTCTGTCAAAAATACTAGAAAAGGCAGTTTCATCGCCACTATGTTCCTTTTTAGAAAGAAATAATATCTGTGAGGATTTCCAGTCAGGATTTAGACCGTACCATAGTACTGAGACTGCTCTCATTAGGGTTACTAATGATTTGCTCTTATCATCAGATCGTGGTTGTATCTCTCTATTAGTGCTACTGGATCTTAGTGCTGCATTTGACACTATCGATCACAATATTCTCTTAAATAGACTTGAAAATTATGTTGGCATTAGTGGAATTGCATTGGCATGGTTCAAATCATACTTACCTGACCGTTATCAGTCTGTAGTAGTAAACGATGAGATATCATATCGATCACAAGTTAAATATGGAGTACCGCAAGGCTCAGTACTAGGACCGTTGCTTTTTACTCTGTACATGCTACCGTTGGGAGATATCATTAGGAAGCATGGCGTTAGTTTTCATTGTTACGCTGATGATACTCAGCTCTATATTTCTTCACGCCCTGACGAAACTTACCAATTCACAAAATTAACAGAATGCATAGCTGATATAAAAAACTGGATGACCAGTAATTTCCTACTACTAAATTCAGAAAAAACAGAGATTCTAATTTTTGGACCAAAAACTTCTTCACGTAATAACCTAGAATACTGTCTAACACTTGATGGCTGCTCTGTCAAGTCTTCATCGTCAGCTAGGAACCTGGGTGTGCTCTTTGATACCAATCTTTAATTTGAAGGCCATGTTACTAGCATTTGTAAAACCGCTTTCTTCCATCTTAAAAGTATATCTAAACTACGACATATGCTCTCAATGAAGAATGCAGAACAGTTAGTTCATGCGTTCATGACCTCAAGGTTAGATTACTGTAACTCTCTACTGGGTGGTTGTTCCTCCCGCTTGATAAATAAACTACAGCTCGTACAAAATGCAGCAGCTAGAGTCCTTACTAGAACTAGGAAGTATGACCATATTAGCCCAGTTCTGTCATCACTGCATTGGCTTCCTGGATTTTAAAATCTTGTTAATTACTTACAAAGCACTAAATGGTTTAGCCCCCCAGTACCTAAGCGAGCTCTTAATGCATTATAGTCCTTCACGTTTATTGCGATCTCAGAATTCAGGCCAGCTGATAATACCTAGAATATCGAAATCAACCGCAGACGGTAGATCCTTCTCCTATTTGGCACCTAAACTGTGGAACAACGTTCCTAGCATTGTTCGGGATGCAGACATACTCTGTCAGTTTAAATCTAGACTAAAAACGCATCTCTTTAACCTGGCATACACATAACACAATATATATTTATATTTTCAAATCCGTTAAAGGATCATTAGGCTGCATAAATTAGTTCAGCCGGAACCGGGAACACTTCCTATAACACCAGATGTACTTGTTACATCAGAAAAAGAATGGCATCTACGCTAATATTAGTCTTTCTGTTTATCCCGAGGTTTACCGTAGTCAACCGGATTCGGGGCCATTTCCAGATGAGACCGAGGACCGGTGCTTTGACACAACCACAACGCAGCCCTGTATCAGCAGAGATTGAGTCGACTAGATCATCCATTGTGAAGACATCATCAACACGACAGCCAGTGCCACAGTTTCCTCAAAATTATAATCACGATTATTAATCATGTTTATACTATCAAAAGAGTAATGTAACTATGGCTATTTTGCAAGTTCTTTACCAACCTACACTTCACCCAAAAGGCCTGTAGGTGGCACAAAGACTTAAATTTAACCAACTATGATAACTTCGTTAGATGGTAAATCAATACAAAACATGGTTTTGGTTAGCGCTTTGTAATATGAATTCACATTAGATTTTAAAGCAACACAATTCGTTTGCAATAAGACAAACCAGATTCAAATTGCCCGGCAAATTCGTAAAGCAAAGAAAAATCATTTCTAGCTGATTAACATTATGAAAACTTGTAAAACCTTTAGGAACTTCAAAAGATAAAACAGCGAAATTCCTAATATTACTTCCAATATTTCCAAATTATGTTCATTTTCATAGAGCGGGCCAATATCGTGACGATTATTTAAAAATCAATCAATCCTTATCGTGATAAAATATGATTAATCGCGCAGCCCTAATTTAATTAAATTTGACTTGACATTTGATATTCAACAGTATCCTTGACATTTATTCAACAGTGCTTCTGATCCGCCTGCATTAACACTATTCTTTAAAAGGAAAAATTATATACCAATTATCAATGTAAAGCTGCTTTGACACAATCTGCATTGTAAAAAGCGCTATATAAATGAAGGTGACTTGACTTGACTTGAAGTAGGTCCTAGTTTGTCCTTGTGCCATTGATAAATGCAGTAGTCCCAATCATTTGTAAAAAGGGAAATGTTTGCTTATGACTGTCCTGTACTTCCAATATACTGCAGTGAAATCCATTCTAAAGTGATGGACCTGAGCACTGGGAAATTTTTATAGGTACAAGTTAAAAAAGGAATGAAAATTTCCAGTATTTCCAGTGCCATTCTGACTCTTTATGAATTAATGCCATACAGAAGACTGGGTAATTATACCAATCAGATGAAAGGGGTATTTCAGTGCCGCTCACATTATGCAAATTAAATACTGAAGCCATAATCCGATTTGTAAACCACAAACAAAAAAGGAAACCCAAATTTTCATTGTTCGTTTGATAAATAAAATTAACAAATGAGCACTCTTTCCATTTCTTGTTATTCCTTTTCAAATGGAAAATAAAATGGTCAAAAAGTACACAGACCCAAACAGAAATTTTTACTGTTTCTCATTTGCAGAATTGAATGGAGTAATTGAATGACCAGTTTTGATATACCACCTGATTTTTCATGCTTTCATTGTCCACATTGTATAATAAAAAGTCAACAAAACTCAGACCCAATGGAAGCATGGAAATTATGTATGACCAAAAATATGAAACAAATCAAAACTTGAAAACGATCACTATCCCAATCTAAATTATTCATATGATTTAGTCAAGTGCATTCAAACTGTGACTGGTGTTTGTAAAGGAGAAAAGATACCAGGCTTGACTGGACGGTAGCAGAAACAACCCTTGAGATTTGATAGGCTGATGATTGAAAGCCAAGGAAAAAAAGAGCAAAACAAATGCGTTGTAAGCCGAGTAGCAGCAGATGGATTCAGTAGGGTAATGAGCGTTCCTCAAGGGCAGTTTGAAATCAACGCTCTCAAAGACAAACACAAGGACAGCGTTCATAATCGCAGCAATCAGCTGACGGCAAGTGCTCAGGATTCGGCCACACGGCATACATTGCAATCAGCGTGTCCCCCAAAGCAGTAGCTCCAGATGCTTCTAGTCAGCTGGGTGCCGTAGACTCGTGACCTGGCCTCCCTCAGATCCTGCCGGGGGGATGGGGCGACATCACGGTTTGGTAATGTAACCACGAATCCCCGGCCTCAAAGGAAGCACGGGGTGTTTGGGAAAGTACTTGGGTAAGGAAGTTGGATTCAATCTTTTTTCTTGAAAACACACCTCCCTCTGTGCATAATCACTTCCATCTGCAGAGGCCAGACGGAAAAAAACAATAGTCCAGGAAAAATTATACAAAAATGAAAAACGTTACGTATCATAATTTCAAAAGCATTCAGACTCTCATTCAAG
This sequence comes from Chanodichthys erythropterus, assembly GCF_024489055.1. Taxonomy (NCBI): domain Eukaryota; kingdom Metazoa; phylum Chordata; class Actinopteri; order Cypriniformes; family Xenocyprididae; genus Chanodichthys; species Chanodichthys erythropterus. The sequence goes on from NC_090244.1 coordinate 24,205,478, forward strand.
CAGCAAAACAGTTACTTATGTGCATGTGAAATCATTTGAGAGATCAGTAATGCAACTGGTGTCATCCCTGGGACGTCCTCGATCCCGTGCTCAAGAGGCGAGATCAGAACTCTCTCAAAACAACACAGCATAGACCAGACCTCAAATACTGTGGTGCAATGAGTAGTATGCTATTACGGTACAAGAATAAGATTGGACTGTTTTCACCTGGAGGATGATAAAAGATAAGGGGGGGGGGGGGGTGAATCCCATAGATTTACACAGAAGGAGAGATCTGAACAATATAAGCCAGGTGACAATACATAAAGTTTCCAAAAGGGTGTTTTCACAGCAATGCCGTAGAACCATTTCAGCAAACAGTTCTTAATTTTTTTTTTTTTTTCTTAGTGTGAAGAAAGACCTAAATAACCTTTTGTGGAATGGAAACATTCTGTGTGAAAGGTATGGAACCATTTTGCCAATAAAGAACCTTTATTTTTAAGAGTGTAAAAGAACCATTTTTCATTCCCCAAAGAACCTATTAGTGAACAGTTCTTAAATAATATTTTTTTCTTACTGTGAAGAACATTTAGATAATCTAAAGAACATTTTTCCAATATAAAGAACATTTTATAGAATGGAAAGGTTCCAAAAATTGGCTAATAACTGATCATACCATACTACTGTCTAATTAAAATAAAAACAAAATAAAACACTCAAATCTGTCATTTTAGATGCCACAAGTGAATTTAGGTATTACAACATTACAGTTTACAGTACCAAAATAATGTGTTAGTATTGTAATATTACAGATGTAATTTTAAAATAAAATTATTATAATTGTATTAAATAGTATTTTTTTGGATGCAAAGAATAATAAAACAAATACAATATATTTATTTTGTTTAATATTTGTAATAGGGCTGATAAAACGATAAAACGATAATGATATGTATCGCGATAGACACGTGATCGATATCAATAAAAAATGTGTTCGATAAAACGTTCAATATTTTTTATTCTTCGTCGGAAGAAAACAGAGGTTGCGAAGCAAGTTTGGTTGCATTAACAAAGGCACTCGCTCTCTGGTAACCTAGCAACGTAGGGAGTGACATGCTAGACTGATAAATATTGATTTACATTTGTTGGCAAACTTGGCATATAATGTTTCTGCCAGTGGGTGCCCACACAATAATGCTGTGCTTATGGCAACATTAAATCCTAGAGAGAAGACAATTCTAGATTCACGGCTGCACATGCAGGTGGACAAAATTTTGAGCGCGCAGATTGATATTTATTGTGAGAGCGCGCGCGTCCAGTTTTGTGCAAGGAATTGCATTTGATGCGCTGTCGACATTTTTCAATTTAATATCGCAATAGAACCCGCATTAAATTAAATATTAATGTGAGAAGAAAGTCGTGTCTGAATTTTGCAATTTTGTATTGGTTAAAACAAATGGAGAATATCTCGTTTTTCTGTGGGTGCTCGACCATTTCCGTCTGTGGCACTTGATCGCCACCATTCATTGGAAATATTTAGCATCAAGATGGATGATTACATGCTTTAAATCATCGATTTGGGCAGCTTTGAGCAGCTCTTGAGGTTCTTATCCAGTATGGAAGATGAAATCCTTGCTGGTGTAGTTGTGTTTACTGACTTTGATGAGGCCCGCTCTTTGCACTGTCCACTCAGTTGTCATCAGCGGGAAAACCTCTCTCTATGATTCCGTTGGTTGGTTATTTTCACAGCTAGAATATGACATCTGCACAAATAGATGTTTAAATGCTCACAGTTTTTATAATATTTCTTACTGTGGTATTGTAATTTCAGGGATGAAAAAAAATTACACATAAATGAAATGCGGGACACTACTTAAGTCTTGCGAGACAAAGCTCCTAATTTCGGGACTGTCCCGCAAAATGAGGGATGGATGGTCACCCTACTTTAGACTTATGTTTACATTTTAATTATTTGAGTTTTCCATGGTTGCTGACATTTCTGTCTATAACTGAGGGGATTAACTGAGGGGATTATGATCAGAGGAAGGTTAAGTTTAAAATAAAAATGTTTAAATGTAATATATTTTTCTCCTGGTCCTTATTTTAAATGGGTCTTAAAAAATATCAATAATTATCGATATCGACCGATATGAAACACTGATATTGTGATATAAATTAGGGCTGGGCGATATGGCTGAAAACTGTAATTATAATCAGAATAAAAATCATCTTTTTTCCAATACCATGCAGTCATAATGGCAAAGATAATCTGAATCTAAAAAATAAGGGAAATAAAAATGAACAATTAAATATTCAATACTGATCCATACCGATTACTTAAAAATCTCTAATATGGGCTGATAATCAACATAATACCATAATAATGTGCGTCCCCACATATTTTTATGAAAAGTTTGGGTATCGCATAACTAAATTCTGGATTCTGTTAAGCTCCACACAAGGTATTACATTTAAGTGCCTACTACAATTTTAATTTATATTTTGCATCCATTTCCCACATCGGATGAAAATGGTGCTTCACTTGTTTTTGCTATATTGTGATTTTCAATGTAAATTATGGATGGAAAAATAGCTACTTGGGCCAGTAAGCAACCACCCAAAACACAGTAGCAACTCAATGAAAACCACTCAATACACCTTAGCGACCATATAGAAACACACTCAATTCATGCAAGCAAGTTTTGCATGGGCAAGTTCCACTTTATGGCATTTATATCATGTAGAATGTGACTTTTAGTTGATTTCAATTCTTCTAGGTAACAAAGTACAGTGCACACAAAAGGTTAATAGCATATAATCACAAAAACACAAAGGACACGAACATTATTATGTGAGAAAATGATTCAAACCTTGGAAACTTGAATCTGCTGGGCATTTTCTCAGTATGATCAGTGGCTTGTGAAAAGTAAAACATGTTCATGGTAACCTCTGAGCAATTATTGAGACAGACTTCTGGGAATCAATACTGAGTGCACATGCATGCACATTGAGGTCTACAAAGTTAGCTGTGAACTCAGTAAAACCCCCAAAACTCACTGCTATTATTTTTCAGATAGCCTGAATCTGTTTCCACATATCAATCATTCAACAATAACTCTACAGTCCTGGCCAATCAGATATTATAAAGTAATTTCAAAACACAGTTGTATATTTTCTTTGGTGTGTTGATCGCTTAAAGGTAAGAAGGTGAGGATGTTTCGAAAGAGGCCTGCGTGCTAAAGTCAAATTGAAAGCATGATAAAAGAGCAGTCGACTCATTGTGAGTCACTTGCAAATTGGTGTCAAACAGTAAAAGCGTCATTAGCGAACAGCTGGACAATGAGTTTAACCACTTTATTTTCCATAAAAACTGCAATGGATACATTTTATGCAAGCAGGGGACATTAAGTGAAACAGATTGCTAAAAACCTCTCTTTTGATTAGGACAGCATGATATCAACTAGTCAGCTGCATAAGACAATACAATACAATTGCATACCGATGTATCAATTCTTTCCATGAATCTTTTTTTTTAATATATGCATTTAAATTGTACTGCAATTCAATAAGTAAAGGAAAGGGTCACCTAAATAAGCTCAAACTCTCAAACTGGTGATTTTCAGTGCAGATTTTCAGCTGCTTCAATGAGGCCCCAAAGGACAAAAATTAAGCCAAACCAATTAAATGCCATGTGACAAATCAATCTAAAGCAGCATATACTAGGTCCAATTTTCTTTTTTTTTTTCATATCTGGCAATACAGTGTATGGAGAATAATATCCAAATTTTACTACTTTAAAAGTTCCAGTTTTGTTTTGAAGGTCTCCTATAATAGGTTTACATGCATCCAAGATGTTAAAAAAAAACAAAAAAAAACAAAAAAAAAAAACACTTTCATTTTGTCATAATATACCATTACAGCATCACCTCTTTTCACACAATGTCTTAAACAGTTCAAATAAAGTATTCTCATTAAGCCCCTTCTTTCCAAGAGCCTACTCTGCTCTGATTGGCCAGATGTACAGTCTGTTGTGATTGGTCTACTATGCTCTGATTGGTCAGACAGAACAGTCTGTTGTGATTGGTCTACTCTGCTCCGATTGGTCAGATGGAACAGTCGGTTGTGATTGGTGTACTCTGCTCTGTCAACAACATGAACCAAACTCTTCCAGGCCTCAGCTACAACTACAATTTTTGAGGGTCAATGTAGATGTTGTTTGCGGACAGCCAAGATCATAGACTGGCATTATGTAAAATTTGTTACAAACTTATGTGTGTTTGTGCAGACAGACAGACTGGAATTACTGACAACTCGTTACAGGCAGTATTACATATTACACACTTCATGAAAGGTAATATCCAAAAAAGCATAACAGGGGCACTTTAATTATTGGCAGCGGCTATTTGCACTAAGTGAAAATAGCGATATGTTCTATTTACACTAAGTAGCAGTTGTTTGCAATAAGTGCAAATGGTTGTAAGATGTTATTTATACTTCTAAATAAAGACAAATACTATTTGCATCTCAGTATTGTTGTGTATAAACAGGATGCAATAACAACAGAGTGTAAATGGCTATTATTAAAATGATTAAATGGATTCTACCAATAAAGCCCTCCCTACACCTACCTAACAGTACCCGAAAAAATACTTTATTATTATACACTCATTAGGCAATTTATTTAAACTTTTCAAATATTTCCTTAATTTTTATTGAAAATAAATGCCTTTCCGATCTGATATGTGATGGGAAAAGAGCGAGTTTGGCTAAAGGCGGGCTCGAACTCTGGTCAATCGCGTCAAAAGGTACTTCCATGCACCATGCTCCCTACAGACTACACTACTGGAGACTTGTTTAATCTTGTGTGGACCAACCAGACATCGGTGGGTGGAGTTAGTGTAAATAGTCTTTGCCAACAAGACACTTAGTGCAAATAGACACTCCGTTAGTTATTTAACTTAATATGAAAAATTAGCTTTTTCTTGCATATTTACAGCAAACAGCATAGGTAACTGTATGAAACTCTACTTCTCAAAAACATTGAAAAGCAAAAACATTTTTAATTGAAAGGTGGACTTCCTTTCCTACAGTCGTCATATTGAGAGTTGTTATTCCTCCCATTCCTTTGACATATTTCCAACAAAATACTCCTGCAGCTGTGCACGTGAAGACTTCTTAAAACAACAAAAATCATACTCACAAGAAGTCAACATTACAGTTCCTAAACTTCCAAACTTTCTACTACTTATTTTTCTCTCACATTTTGTGTATTTTGTGAAAAAATGCTGTTTTTATTTTCGTTGCACAAGACAATTTTCATAATTGTTTATTACTTGCAACTCTTTGTTTTGATTCATGTTCAGATTGAAAATATATTTCTCTAATAAGTTACTTTTGCTTTAGTGTTCTGTTGTATAACATTTTTTTGTATTAATTTTACTCACTAGTCTTTTTTGGACACACATTATCAATAAATAAAGTACACCTGTTTATCCCTAAAGAGTAATATTGTAGTTTTATCTAGAGTAATATTGTAAATAATGACTATAACTTGCTTAGAGATTGTTACATTTAGACAAAATTTCATCTGAAAGTTTAAAACATCCAAATATAACTTTTTAAAAGAAAAAAAAAATAACTTTTTTTAGTTTACGGTGAAAAACACTGGATTTTTGCTGCTGTTTTTTTTTTTTTTTTTTTAATTCTGGGAATTTTATCCATTCTCAGACAAAATGTAAAATTGGCACTTTAAATGAGCTAAACTGAAACTTCAAGTTGTCCTGTTTAAAATGATATATGGCACTTCATGCTGACTGCTAGAATGGGTTAGAAAACCAGAGAAAAGTGCAGGCAAGTCAGGAGGCCCAAAAATGCTCTAGGTTTTTAAGGGTTAAATGGGCTGCCTTTGGGGCGCATAATCTGAAAGTCTCCCAAGCGTGCAGAGGACTCTTTCTGGACAATGTAAGATCGTCCAAACATGCTTTTTAGCATCTGTTCACTATAAAAACACAATGCCACACTTCATTCTAAGCAAATGAATACACAACAAACAGTGGATTATTTCATGTGGTCAATGACGCAAACCAACAGGCGAGGTGCAAAAGAAAAAGGCGCATATGTCGAAAATAAGAGTAAAGCAACAAAATCCAACATACATTATGTAGAGCTATATTTATGAACAAAGGGGCCTTTTATGGTTCTGGAAGTGTATTAATGAGACCATGCATCTCCTGCAAGTTCAGTCAGTCAGTAGTTTTTAAGGTACCTCAGAACTTTAATTGACTGTTAAAGACAACTATAGCACAGAAATAATCCACGCTGAGTGAAAATGGCATATGTTCCAGCACATGAGTTTCATTTCGAGCAATGCCTTGGATTTGTCACAGTCCATCTCTTGCGCTGTCACAAAGAAAAAACAACCTCAATCCTTCTGTCTGCGTGAACCTTGAGCAAACGCAGAGGCACAATATACGCACATGCATGCTGGGACGTGAAGTTTGAGCATCGTCCAGAACCAGAGGAGGGAACACAACTTACAACCCTGAGAATCAAAAAGCATGGCATACTTTAATGAGGCAAACGAACATTTATGGGAGACTGCTTTCTCAGCCAGCTGGATCCTGGAACTCAGAGGCGCCGTGCTAAAGTGACACATTCATGAGAGGAGAGAGTTACTCAATGCCCATGCGTCTGCACGTGTTAGCATCCTTTAAATGCAAATCCCACTAGATACTGTCAGCGCTCCCTGTGGTGGACAATCTTTGTCAGTTATTTAATGTAATTAAACTTAAACTTTCACATCATTTCCATTTGGGACCATATTTTACATAAAGTTACAGTATCACAAGGCTAAGACTTTCTTTATATGAATTACCTCTGTTATGACTGGCTGATAATCGCTGAACATGCATTAATATGTTACATGAAGTGTAGAGCAGCACGATTCTGGATATATTGAGAATCACTTTTTTTGTGTGTGTAAACTGAGATCACAATTCTCCCATGATTCTGAATAGATAACTGAAGAGAATAACACAATTTACTAGAGGTTCTGACAAAATATTTAAAAATACGCAATTAGATTTTTTTTTTTTTTTTTTCCCAGTTTGAGTGAATAATTCAATGACTCACTCATTAAGACTTCACTTGTTTCATTACTGGATGAATCTAGTCTGGGTAAACCCAGTCTGATCTGCCAGCGATTTGATTTCGCTCGGCAACTCAGTCTGGAAACCCCTGCATTCACTTCTGCTGCTCTGTTACACTTTTGCGGGAACCAATCACAGACGGGCTTATCCACCTTGCTCGCTATTGCCGGTTATAACGCGATGACGATAGAGAAACGACGACAAGAAGCTTTCAAACTCTATCTGATCTACCCGCCTCTCCAAAATAACAATGCACAATCACGATTGTGTTAAGCATTTACCTTATCTGAGAGAAATGTAGCAGAGCGTTGATCCGACAGTCTCTTCATAGGAAGATTAAAAACGACGATTGATGACACACGACGATTCTCTGCTGTTATTTTGGTGGTTTGCTTCACGATGTGAGTACAGGACTCTTTTACTTCAATGCCCCTTGATGGTAGACAATATTTTTATTATTTGCTCTAATGTTATATGTTTTGTCTCCTGCTTCTTGAATCTCGCGCCGCCTGAGCTGACTGGAATTCTTTTTGGTTGTCATGACAATGACGTAGTTTAGGGCGGCTATATTCCACGTTCATTTACACTGAACCAGAACAGTATCAGAGTCGCCTTTTAACCTCTCGACGATGCTGAATGACTTCTTTAGTTAGCAAACAAATTGCTTGAGTGGGTGTAAATACGATCACTTTCATGTTCTTTTGCACAACCTGCAAAAATCGCTCAATGCTGATTGAGACACGGTAAACCTGTCTGGAGTTTTCGCATTGCTCTGCAAAGTACGTCACCCGGATCGTTGATCTGATTGGTTGAAGGACTATCCAATTGTGTGACTAATGCTCGTTAATCATGCCTTCTGTGCAGTAGGAAATACATAGCAAACTCCCCAGACCAATGTTCAATTTTAAATTGAGCTTGTCTGGTGATAGCCAGACTAGGATGAATCTGCATTTTTGAACAAATCTCTTGAATGAATGATTCAATGACAAATACATTTTTTTAACAGTCACTAGTCGCCACCTACTGGTGTAACGATGGAATTACAATCTTTATTTGAAAAACAAATACAAACTTTATTTAAAGTGTTACTTTAAAATGTTGATTTACTCTGTTTTGATCACTGCCGTAGACATCAGTGTTTATTCAAACTGTAAACTTTTATTCCAGTACTACTGTAATAATCTGAATTATTGTTATGAAATCGTGTGGTTAAAAAAAAGTGTTTGTGAACATGACAACAGCTATCTCTGAGTCAGTGGCAGCATCAATGCAGATTTGAATGTTCTGCTGTGATCGTACTTGTTAAAGGTTTAATTGATAGAGCCAAATCGTTTTCATTTAGGAATAAGGTCAAGTGGATGTTTGAATCGAGATTGCTATCTTTTGACGATTAATTGTGCTGCTCTAATGAACGGCAAAATACAAGACCAGATGGAATATGCAGAATTTCAACACTGAATTAGCAAGAAATGTTTCATATGTTTTGTCCAAGATTCTGGAACAATTACCTGGAAATCAAAGGTGGCATGAGGGTGAGTAAATCATGGAATATTATACATTTTTGTGTGAACTATCACTTTAAAGGCACAATATGTAAAATTCAAAAATAATGTTATATATTTTGTTGATTTGTGTACTTAAATTATACCATACCATCGCTGTCCGATGAAAACCATGTATGTCCATTTTGCCGATTTTGAGATTTTTTGACAGATTGAATGTCCAGGTTCATTTCCGTATACAGTATGATTCACATATCTAAATGGCCAATGAAAAGTTGTGAAATCATGTCATCTGATTTTCACGTATATCCATTTGGTGTTAAAGCTGTCAATCACGCCGAGTATCTCCCGCCTTGTGGAAGCATCTCGCCGGTCTCGTGAAGTTTCATAGAAGCTCAGCACTGGATAGCCGAATAACACTGTGAGGTTACATTGCCAAATAAACATAGCCTGGTGAGACAATGACTTTCCTTTATCGAGGTAAACGTATCCCCCCTGACGCCAGACGTAAGTCTAGGAGTGACAAAATAATGGTAGGACTGTGCAAACAAAGTATCTGTCTAGCATTACCATGTCAGTGTATTGATTCATTGTCCCTTCATAGTTTGCAAGAGACATTTAGCGTATTTAATAAACTAAGACGTAGGCTATTTAATAAACTGAGCGTATTCATCTGTCAATATGAAACGCGACTTGGCCATTCTAATTAATGATCGGAAGAACGCATATCGACCACGCTTATTGTAAAATATGCACATATGTCCATTTATACTCAATTTTGGTCAAATGTGGATTATATCATTACACTGGCAACAATATGGTTACATGTAAAGATGCCGTACCAAGTATGACAACGCTACATTCAACTGCTTTTGAAATACGGTGTTTTTTTCACTTCCTGAAAAGTAACCATTTTGGACATACTTGAGTTTCATCAGGCAGCGACGATATGCTTCCAAGAATGTTTAAATCCAGAGAAATAAGCATTTTTAACCAGGACTCGGGACGTGTCCGTGCATCGCTTATCAATGACATCATACCATTTTATTTTGTAGAAACAATGGAAACACCAAAGACGCTTTAATTTATTATGCGTTTTATTAGACAGGTGAACAACTGCTTGGATGAATACATTTATCGACAGAAAACTAATCATGTTATATAGCTCAACACAGTAAGTCTTATTGTTTAAATCTCGTTTTCTTGATTTACAGCAAGTACCTTGTTTTTTACCATGCCTTCTATCGACCTAGCTTATTACAGTGTGCAACAAGTGTCTCATAGCAGCTGCCGAGTGAACGCAGAGTAGCACTATAACTTTCAGCACACAAATATCTAATATAATAAAACACTGCTTTACCCCACATTAGGGATGCTCACATTGACAGTTTAACCGTTAACCGAAAGTAAGAATTTTAACCGATTAATACTGTCAGTTAAAAGTTTTTTTTTTTTTTTTTGCTGTTTGCTGCTATATATACATATATGCTTATTTGTTAACTCGCGGGGCGTCACACGTGGCAGACATATTTCGCTAAGCAACAAGCAAAATGAAGCGAGCGAAAAGAAGTACTGTGTGGGACCATTTCGATAGAAGGTGGGGTCAGGACCCCCGCAGTTTTCAAAAGACAGAAATCGACCCCCGCACTTTTGATAAGGGCTGCTTCAATCAGTCACAATATATCATCTTTTAGCTTAGGATATTTTCTTTCAAATGAGACCATTTTCACGTTTCTGTGAGCTTTCGTTTATAAATAATCAACTGTTTTGTCGCAGATGTGAAGAAGAGGAAATACGCTCTCGAACAGAGAAACACGCGATCTCCAAGCAATCGATCACAGCGTGCTAACGTTTTAGGACAGGTCGATGGTATATAAATCGTGGCCGAACGTTAGCGTTTGTCAATCAAGACAAACCGTCCATTTAGAAAGCGAGAAATTTGACACTTTAAGGTAAGAGGCTGATCTCTCAAATTGATGCGCGAGCTGGCTTGACTGAAGTTTTCATGAGGATTTGTAGTTTATGGACTGTTTTGAGTTCGGTAATTACATCTAGAAAGTTAAAAGCATTGATGGCATCTATAAAAGAAATATCTAAAAGCGAAACGAAAATTATTGCCTCGACCGGCGACACAGTGGGGAGGACGCACGAGAGGAGACCTGCGCGTTTAATTGGTATGTGTATAGCTACTGTACTACTGCATTTACAAAGCTTATCAGTGGCATGCACTTTGATCACGAAAGTGAAAGTGCCTTTTGCGGTTGCATCGCGGTGCCCCCGCGTTCCCATTTCTCTTGATGTGAACCGTGAGCTCCAGTCCATTACAATTTAGGGCCCTGGTATACTTCATTTCCCGCATTCCGCTCAGTCTCGCGCGCAAGCCTTTCAAAGAAACTCCTTTGCCCATGAGCGCGGAAAGACGCGTTCGGTATGCACACGTGCACCGTCCGTGGTCATAATAATAACAATCCTTGAGGAATGCCTGCTATTTTTATTTGACGGAAAAAAATTCTAAAATACCGGTTGTTCAAAGCTTCAATGGATTCACAGTGTTTTCGTTTTGTCATATTAATTTGTTAAACATTTAAGTGAAAAATATTTAGTGTAGGCCTATTTATTTTATGCCTTTTATTTAAATTATTTTTTTCTGTTGTCAGAAACGCTGCAGGTGCGTGACAATTTGATAATGTGAATCCAGGTTCTGTTGTTTATCTGTTCTATGCTGCTGTTTGCATGTTAAAATAAACACGTGGAAGACACAGACACTCGTCAATTGTATTTTTTATTTAATGTCATATATGTGTCATATTATCATCATATAGGCTATACAATATTATAATCTTATCAGTTAATGGTTAATAATCGGATAACGAGCGTTGGTTGTCGGTCGAGAAATTTAACCGAAATGAGCATCCCTACCCCACATACGAATGACCGAAAGAAGTGGAAGCGGCGACTGAGGCAGAAAAGTTCTGCTGCTATCAAGACGTGTGTCACACTCGTCTCCCATCATCAATCGCTCCAGCGGCCTCGTTTATGCTCCCACAGCATTCGGTCCTGCTCTGCTTCATACTACAGTAGCATTAATAATCTCATTTTGCCTCAATTTTATATTGTAACAATCTTATTTCCAGCAAAAATATATTTGAAATATATTATCGTGAGATAAAATGGCTCATATGAAGATTTTGGTCAGATCACCCACACCAATTCAGAGTATAAAGCCCAAAATGTACTTCAGTTTTGAGAGAAAGCTTAGCATGTGTGTAAAGCTGAACACACGGCTTTTCAAAGTATACTCCATTTGATAGCATGCACAAACACAAGCGCTCGAAACATGCACACTAGAAAGTTGTGCTTAGTGCATAGTGACATCTCTCCATGTGTGCTTTGACCCAGCCCTGTTCCATGACTACCACATCCCTTTCATTCTACCAAAATGAAGATTTTCAAAGATTCCAATCTCACTACAAATTTCACAAAATTCCTTTTTTCTTTCATTCTATCAATTTCTCACCTCGTTTAACAGTTTGTTTCTCAATCTCTCGTGCTGCCACCCCTCATTTCCCCAAGCAAAACAGCACAACAGCTGCTAGTGGTTTAACGCACCCCAGTCAAGGGCAAACTGCATCCACCATGTGTCCCTGACCCCTGCTACTGTCGCATATGTGAGCAGTTTAACACACGGCTGGGGTCACACCTCCACTGACCGCTCCACCCGAGACGCCCGGTCACACACACAAACACAACCCGATGACAGCAAAGATGAGCCTGTATGAGGAAGGCAAGAATAAGATGGATGAACTTCCTTCAAACCCCTCAAATACATACACACACTCCGTGTCAACCTGTCAAGGCTGGAGACATGAACTGGGTGCTCAGTGAGATATAATAACATGGAGTGTTTTCTTATCTAACTCAGATCACATTAAAATAGCAGCTTTAGATGAGGGCTGCGAGTGGAAACGTTGAGTGATGTGAAGATGGCAATGGTCCAGCGCCCTTTGACGTGAAACATCAGTCACCTCAGCAGGAACTCAACAAAGCTGTATGAACATGAAAACGGATTAACTTCCTAACTCAATAATTGTCAAGTGCTTTTATGACAACATATATTAGGCCGTTTTATGTGAAATCCATATTCAAAAGCATTATTCTACATTATGCTACATCAAGTAGGTATATTTTGTAAGTAGGCGCACATAGAATTTTTTTCACAATTTCCGCAATGAAAAATCTCATTGAACTTCAGATGCTTCAAACTCATTCTTACCAAAAAAACATCAAATTGAGTCCAATATTTCAACAACTTTTGTAAAGTGGCTTTTTTTTTTTAAAGAGTAAAGCAGATTTTCACTATTGCAGACAAACA